>NW_010548212.1:432-8656 GCF_000687285.1 Phaethon lepturus
GATTACAATGTGGAAGGAAAACTCAGTTTAACTTGTCTTAAGGAGAAGGAACATCATCATCATTATGAAGAATTTAAAGAAAAATTTCATGCAAACAGTTTTTTGAATGAAATTGGCACTAATGCCATACCTATAGAAAACAGAAGAGACTTACAGTATTATATTATTATATATTATTTATATTCCAGGACCAGAAGGGGACAGAAGGGAAAATTACTTAGGCAGCTACAGGCCTCATTATCTGACCCTGATAAAGAAATATTTTGAAATAAATAAACAAAGATATGCAGATAAAGAGCTGAATGTAGAAAGTGTATTGCATGAAGAAAAGAAATGGTGTGTAAATAAAATTTTTCATATAATGCTTCGTGGTGGCACAGACAAAATACCCTGGGGGTAAGAAAAAATGGTGTTTTAATTTAGCTTGCATGGGAAGTAGATTTGGGGTTTAGACTTGCTTTTAGACCTCATATTTATTTGATAGCTCAGTGTTTCATGAGTTATCTAAAAAGGTTGTCAGCACCATAAAACTCAAACATCTGTTTGTGCAATAGAAGTAGAAAATAAGCTGTTTCTGGGTTTGAATATTACCAACCAAAACTGGAAAGGAAAGTATATTTTAGGCTCTCATGAAGCAGCTGGAATTTGGCTAACAATCTCTTTGGAAAACTTCACATTCTAGAGACAATCTACTCCCTTAACAGTATCAATTTTAAATCCTCTGAAAACAGCTATTATTAATTCACCACCATCCCTTAAGAGAAATACTATGTATGGTACAGATTTATCAAAAGATGGGATTTCTTTTATTTCTTGCAGTTGCTGTAGATGGCCACTGGGGTTGCTGGTCTGAATGGAGTTCATGCAATGCTTCCTTCAAGACGAGGACGACCTGGTAGTGTAATAACCCCTCCCAGATGAACAGCGGGAAGCCCTGTGAGTGTGAACGGGAAGAAGACAACGACTGTTATGTCTCTGTGTTCATGGACAGGTAAGAAGATGGTAGATCAAAAGATCTCCATAGTCATGGGGCAGAGTTAAGGAACCCTCCAGAGTGGCTTTGTGACTACCAAGGAGAAACAGCAAACTGTCCTGTCTGAACTTCTGTGATGGGGACTGAGAGAAGGAGATGTCTGAAAATCTTCGCAACTTGCTTCAAGTCTGCATTTATTCATTGCTTATTCCTAGAAAATGGATGATGAATTACATACTAAAGTATGCACAGTTTCAACTTAAAATCATAACTGCAACCCCAAACTGGCTCAGTTTCTTGCATCTTCAAGAGCAAGGCTTTGTACAGATTCAGTTTTTCTGCTGGAACCAAGACCCGAAACAGGATTTTCATCATCCCTGCTATAATGGCTACAGCGGAGATTCTGGAATGGATAGGAGAAGATGAAAAGCAATGGGCTTCACAGTTCTTTGTTGCTCATCTCATTTAGATACCACGGGCTGTACAGCTCCATGCTCGCAGAGACCAGCCTCCTTTAACCATTGCCTGATAGCAACAGTCTGGTTTTGACTACACTATCTTAAACCCAACCAAATCATGTGGACCCCTTAGAGACTTTTGTTTCAGATGTGCAAGCTAAGATTAGAGGTGTTTGCACTCCAGGACAAAAGCAGGTTCAATCTCACTGTGTTTGTATGTCTCCAGAAAAGGATTGTGGATAAGTTAAATACTTTTGTTAGAAAAAGAAAAGTTGCAGTTTTTCCACTGATAGACTAAGAGACCATTACAAACTCAAAACAGGAAGAGTAACAAAAGACAACAGTAACTTCAGGATTACTCTCTGTTCAGATATATGCCTCTATCCAGATTAGAGCCCCATTTATAGCCTATGAAATAAATGAACAATGACATTAACCAAATGGCATACCATGGTGCATCCTTCTAGTCTACATTGCCATCTGCTACTGGAGATCCCCACTCTTCCTTTTCTTCCTTTTTTTCCTCCAAATTCTATATTTTAACTGTCATCACCTTGCTATAATAGGTCATGCTCCTTGTGTTTGAGATTCACCTTTTTCAGATTAACACACTGCAAAATACACTGTATGTTTAGTCTCCAGAGCATATAAAAATACATAAGACTCAGATTTACAGTTTCTTTACACAACATGATCTGCACAGACCTTTGAGTCTTCAAGTGAATAGAGAGGGTTACCCTGGAGGACTGGCCAGGGGGGAGGTGTGGCATGGGGCTGTATGTGGGAAAGATTTGAGCACAGATTGAATATGAACTGGGATGTTGTAGGGCTGAGATCAACACACATTCCACCACAGGGCTCCTGTGTGACCACAGGAAAGTCCCTTGTCATGGGATTCATCTCATTCATGTCAGCTCCCAAATAACCAAGTATCTTCTCTCTCTCAAGAGAGTAGAGAGAGAGCATGTTCAGAGGGTGATAGACATTGTCAAAAATGCATAGGCAGAAATAAACTAGAGAGGCTTTGATGACTAAAGCTATACGCTTAACTCAAGAGCCTAAATTAGGTGAGCTGTATTGCTCCCTCTCTCTGGGAAATGACTGAGCTCCACAACATGATGCTGCTTGGAAATGCCTGCGCTTGCTGAGAACGGATCCACTCAGGAACCAAGAGAAATACAGAAAGAAACTACAAGCAGCATGGCTGTGTTTGCCTGCCACAAGTCCCAAACTAACTGTGCCTCAGAGGCAGACTTGCACACACTGCTGCAGTGCTGCGTTAACTCAGTGAAGCCACCCCAGGGCCTATGGAAGCATCCCACGTCTTGTGGAGTTAACAGCACCTCCTGTTTTATTATGCAGGCACATGTCCTTCACCTCCCATCTGTTGGACAGGACCAAAGCTTCCTCACCTCACAGCACTATGCTGTATCAGGTCCAGGTCCTGCAGTAGGTGGGTGTATTGTGTCTAGCTGGGAAGGAGTTAACTTTCCCCAAAGCAGCCCTCATAGTGCTGTGCTTTGTATTTGTAGCTAGAAAGGTGTTGATAACGCCCCAAAGGCCAGTAGGCTGAGGGTGGGCGAGAGGTTGGGAGGGGACATAGCCAGAACAGCTGACCCAAACTGACCAAAGAGATATTCCATACCATATGACGATGTGCTCAGCAATAAAAGCTGAGAAAGGACTTAAGAAGGGGAGGGAGGCGTTCATTATTAAGGTGTTTGTCTTCTGAAGCAACTGAAGCCCTACTTCCAAGATAGTGGCTGGACATGGCCTGCTGATGGGAAGTACAGAATAATAGCTTTTGTTTTCCTTTGCTTCCATGCGTGGCCTTTGCTTTTCTTTATTAAACTGCCTTTATCTCAACCCATGAGTTTTTTCATCTTATTTTCTCCCCCCTGTCCTGCTGAGGAGGGGGAATGATAGAGTGGCTTGGTGGGCACCTGGCAGCCAGCCAAAGTCAACCCAACACAGTCCTTTTTGGTGCCCAACGTGGGGCATGAGGAATTCAAGATAAGGATAGTAACTGGGAGACGTAACGGGCAAAACATGAGAGTGGAATAATTGTGGGGAATTTCTGTTTGTTATAATTGTGGTGAAGGGACAAGGGGTGGAGTGTGTGTAAATTGTCTACTTTTGTGCCTCGTGGCTATGACACCTGCTATGACTGGGAGGACTGTCTAGGTATGACTTCTGATTTATCCAGCCCTCAGGCACTGAAAAAGAAAATATGCTGGCTCCTTCACTGCTCTAAGAATGAGATTTACAGGCACCGTGGTCCATCTGAGTAATTTACAGTGAGAGGATTATGGAAGTGTGGTCAGTCCCATGTTCCTGCTACTATGTGTTACACCCTTTTGCCTTAGCACAAGTGGTATAGCATCGCCACTTCCCATTAGTGAGGCACAAAAGGAACTTAAAGATTAAAAGAATTTTTTCAGGTGAATTAATATTTGAGTCTTTAATCACAGAAACATAGTGAGGCTACTATAACCAGTAGTTTGGACTTCAGGAGTTAATCTGGGCCACACCCTCAATAGTGTATAATTAAATTATGAAATTAAATTATGATACTACTTAAAAAGCAAGACTGGGGCCATCAGACTTAATGGGATTCTAATGGTAAAATTTGCAAATACCCATATGTGAAAACTGTGTTTAAGAGTTTTAATGAACTAGTTAAACTGTTTGGTGAAATCCTTAAGACAATTATTTTCTAAACACCGTTGTGCAACTTGGCTATTTATTGTGTAACCAAGTGATAAGAGCAATGGGTTTTCCTGTAAACATCTGAGGTGCTGTCTGGCTCTGTGCACATCAAGTACTTGCCAGGAAAAGGCTGAGTGGCAGCCACGCTCATTCCTCCACTTGGTTCCAGAGATAAATATGATCCTTATTGCACTTTGCTTATGATAAATAAAGCAACAGCAGTGTACAGCAATCCTGAAACTCCATTTTGCAGATGCAAGATTTCTGCAGCACAGGATTTGAAGTAGGTGGCTGTAAAGATACCGCACGAGGTATTAGTCCTTTTGGGGCTGAAGTAGGGGGCAGGACCAGGTCTGCCCCTCGAGGGGCATGGTGTGGTGGAGCCTCCGAGCACCTCAGGCTCCTGGAGGTGGTTATAATTTAAAAAAAATAAAATTTATTCCAGAGCCCCTAAGAAGCCTAGATCTGCTCCCACTGTGGAAGTGGCTTAAAGCTGGATCCTGTGCCAGCACTTTGGTGTTTTTCTCTCAAAATCCCACAGAGATTCCCTGTTCAGTGAGCAAAAATGAGGGAGTGAGCAAGAATACCAGGAGAAAAATACATTAAATAAAATAAGTTTTCATTGTGGTGCTCAAGAGGTTTGAATTGGACTTTCCTCCTTACCATCTCCACAAAAGTCCTCTTTCCCATGAGTATGCTCAAATATCTAGGAAATGGAAGCTTTGGTTTTCCTGAGAATGAGTATCAACACAGAGGCAGAAGATACTGCAGTACCATGTGAAAGCAGCTAAACTGAGGAAAACGCATATTTTTTATGTTTTAGGAAAGGGAAGGCAGAAACTTAGTTTCCTGCTGTTGCAAATCCTGATCCTGCCAACTATGCAAATTTGTCATGAATGGGCGATTTAGACTGCTTAAAGAACCACTGTCAAAGGTATCAGCAAAAGTGGTTTTATTGAAATATGATGTTGTAAAAGTGAGATTTAACAAAGCTCAATGGCAAGGTTTACTCTATTACTGTACTGCACAAAGGATATAACAGTGATTCAAAACTACTGAGACAGAATCAAAGTTACCAAGACAAAATCTTAGTGCACTATAATACAAGGTTATGTGTGATATCAGTCACTTACCAAAGATCTGCAATTGGTAAGAGGTCTCTCTGCCTCAAGGAGCAACCTTGAGAGGCATCCCAGCTCAGGGGGAGATCACTGCCATGCAGCCACACTGCTTATCAGGGAGAGCTCAAAGGCTGTCATATTTATGGGATAAAGTGGTTGGCTTGTAGTCAAATTACATGCAATGGAAAAGGTATGCATGAGACTCCTTGTACCCACAATTTTCTTTGTTCCTCGATAAATGAGTCCTGGAAAAGCCACCTGCTATTCATGTGTTAATTGCATGGTCAGTATTCCAAGCTCATGTGCATTGATGCTCACTGTGTCACTCTGCTCCTTTGTGGGTTTTCAGAGAACAGATTGGAACTAGAGAAGTTCTTGGCCCAGTTACGGCTTAGGCCTTTACCTCCTTTGGAGCCTGTACCAAATTACCACTAGTTTGGTTAAGGAGTTGAGTGCATCCATCACACCTGGCCTATATTCTGGGAAAGAATATAAAGAGTCAGAATCTGATTAGATCAGAAATGGGTAATGAAATAAATGACAGGACTGAACTTCACCCCAAGCCAGCAGCAGGTAACTTAGCATTCATAAAGGGAGCTTTAATGAAATAGGATCTGACACAATATGGACCTTAAGACTCCATTTTCACAGCAACATTGTGTGCAAGGATAATTGGGAACAGAAAGTCAACTTAATATCTTCTTGTTTAGAGGAAAGATCAGGGAAAGCCAGTGGATAAAAAACAGATACTTCATTTCTGCTTCTGTATGGGCCACTGCTGCAAAAACTGATATTTAAAGCTGCTTTTGTCTCTATTCCTATCACCCTACCATCTAGTGTATGCACTATAGGCTCTCTGTAACTAAGGTATCATGAACCTGCAATAGCGTTGGACTTTGAAATGCTGTCAAACTATAAGATATGATTTTCATCATTGCATTTGCAGCTAAAACTCCAACACATTCATTCATTCTGTGTCCAGAGACACAGACCCAGTGTTCCTGCCTGATGCCTTACCAGTGCTCCAAAGAAGAGAGCTGCCTTCACTGCATCCATATGGAGTTGACAGGGAGGAGGACAGTCAGTCATTGCACACTGGCAGCCATGAAGTATGCTGGCATCAAACTGGAGGTGCTGGAGCAGGGGAGCTGCCTGGCATAATCAGTCAGCTCTCCTGGCAGCCACCCCAATCATCCTACTGTGCGCAGGCTGAGTCACTCTGGGGAAAATTCAGCTGGTTATGAAAGAACAAATAGATCAAAAACAAAGGATGAAAAAAAAATAGCACTCACACAACAGATT
The DNA here is from genome assembly GCF_000687285.1 of Phaethon lepturus. Lineage (NCBI taxonomy): Eukaryota > Metazoa > Chordata > Aves > Phaethontiformes > Phaethontidae > Phaethon > Phaethon lepturus. The sequence goes on from NW_010548212.1 coordinate 6,996, forward strand.
TTTGGGAGAAGGGTGACAGTGGCCTTTTTTTGCTCTGAAAATTACCCGGGATGTGGAGTATAGGGACTGCTCTCACTGCTGGTAACTCTGTCCATGCACAGAGGGAGGTGAGCGGATGGGAAGGGAGAAAAGGGGGCGTTGCCTCTGGTCTCCCTGTTGCTGGATGATATTCTTCCTTTCCTCAGCCATTTGTTGCTCCATCCCTGTGCTTGTGACTGCTCTGCACTCTGGTCATCTTGCCATCTGAGCGCCTGCTGTATCATCCAGGCAGGCATACTGGGCACTTCAGCATCATTGCACATTCCCTCTGACACCTAATGGGGTCACGAAGGAGGCTACCTGTATGGGCACTCACAGTACAAATGCAAGGAGCAATATAAAATACTGAAAACCACAAATATGCAATGATTGAGTGAAGCCTTCAAAGCCATGTGTTTTTAATCAAAGTAACTGAAGGGAGGAAGCATTTGCTTTCTGAGTTGGTTTGCTGGTTTTGATCCTTAGGCGCTCAGAATTTTACGAACCTGCGGATTAGAAACCTGCTTTCCAAGAAGGGAGAAGCTGAAAGTCACTTTCTTCTACCAGCAGTCAGCAGAACAATGAAAATCAGGAAAAAAAGCATGAGAGGTGTCCATTGGTGAATAACCTGCCCTATATATAAGCAGCACACCTGGCCAGGGGCTGGGCAGAGTCACAAGGACTTTGGGTTTGTTGTTATGCTATGTCACAGGGGTCCCCAACCCTCACATCAAAGACTGCAGCTCTTTAATGTTTCCTGCAACATCTATCTTCTTGGATAAGCTCTCCTCTTCTACTGTGATAACTTATATTAGGTAATTATAGTTTTCTTGTTCACTGGTGGCAGGAAATGCCTGCCCTCCTTTGCCATTGTAAGCTCCAAGTAATGTTATCTGGCTTGATGGATCATTGCCTTAGGTCATAAATTATAATTGGGGAAGATGAAGCAATACCTGAACTAAATCTGTCAGGGTAACCAAGGTCACAGGGACCTTACCAATTCTCCAAGGACAGTTTTCTTGGTAATGCAGCTTCTCCACTGCAAAAGAAAATCTCATCCGTTTGTTCCTAACATATCCAAAATGAATATGAGCCTTTCCACTGACACAAAAAGTTCCATACAACATCTCAGCATATCTAATTTTTCACTAGCACAACAGTATGTGGAGTGTACATAGAATACACTTACCACAGCTCAACAGCTGAGGCATGATTCAATGGCTGGACAATTAGCAGCTGCTGTTATGGGCTTCTGTATAAATAGTTATTGCAATCGTAACGTAGAATATAAACTTTGACCAAATTTAGAACTGAAAATATATATAGTGTCAGTTTATCCTTATGCAACCTCAGAAAGGGATAAACAGATTTTGCTTCAAGGGTTTGAAGATAAGGTAGATATATAGGTTTAAATAGTAACCGCCAAACTTTTGCCAATGGGCCATTGCTTAGTTATAGCAATTACTGTTTTCTGTTACAGCTATGAGAGAAAACATCTTGTATTAAATGTTTAAGTCCTGATATTTTTATTTCAGCTGCTATGTGAGAGGTAAACATCTCTTAATTTAAGAACTAGGTGCAAAATAAGACTGTGACTATTAAATGCAAAGTTGCCAGATCACAGAATCACAGAAACACTAGGT
>NW_010548213.1:0-10932 GCF_000687285.1 Phaethon lepturus
GGGTTCTTGCTGAGGTCTTTATCGCCGGGAGTGGAAGTGACTGCAGTGACCTCCGTGCAGAGCGGGGAGGTTCCTCTGTGGCCTCGATGGAGGCCGTAACGCCCCGCTGAAGGGACGAGACGCCCAGGGGCAGAAATGAGCCTCTGGGGTGGGCCGAAGGCCCTGAGGGAGCTGGCAGCACTGGAGGTGTAACTCTCAGGCCTGAAAATAAACGTAACAAACATTGTGGTGTGTTTATAGTCATGACGTGTTGCCAGCGATGGTGCCAGCAGCCCAGGAAGATGCGTGTCCCATGTGGGAAGAGGAGATGGATCCTAGCACCACTTCTGTGCGATTTCTGTCGAAGTGAGGCTGGAAGTGGCTGGGGATATTTGTGAATTGGGGGTTTCCTGACCTGTAAGCCCTCCTCCTGACAAACCATCCTCTTGCTCGTTCTCCTGATTCAAATCTAGCTTTCTGTGGGGTTCGTATGATGTATCAGGACCCGCTTCAGAGAAGCCAGCATCCGAGCCTGTGCCTGGAGTCACTGGTGGTGTCACTCTCCCACACTGGAAGTGGGCTTCAAATCCTGGCACACTCCCTCAATGCCAGAGCAGGACTGGCTCCAAGGCAGCCGGGCTTGCAGCAGCCTGGTTCCCTGCAAGAGGAATGAGCCCTGCAGGGGAATTGGTGCTGTGGCTCACGTCAGGGAAGATTTCAGAGCCTGTAGTCCCAGTGTGATTACACTGATTGTAGCACCCTGCTGTTTTACCAGCAGATGATTGCATTTTAACATCAGAGCAATTGGCAGAGATCTCTGTACACCTGCATCTTTAGACTTTGATTGATCCACAGTGAATCATAGGATAGTTTGGGCTGGAAGGGACCTTTAAAGGCCATTTAGTCCAACCCCTCTGCCATGAGCAGGGACATCTTCAACTGGATCAGGTTGCTCAGAGCCCCGTCCAACCTGACCTGTAATGTTTCCAGGGATGGGGCATCGACCACCTCTCTGGGCAACCTGGGCCAATGCTTCACCACCGTCACTGTGAAAAATGTCTTCCTTGGATCTCATCTAAATCTACCCTCTTTTAGTTTAAAACCGTTACTCCTTGTCCTATTGCTGCTACAGGCCATGCTAAAATGTCTGTCCGCGTCTTTCTTACATAAGCCCCCTTTAAGTACTGGAAGGCGGCAACAAGGTGTCCCGGGAGCCTTCGCCAGGCTGAATAAATCCTTCCCTTTCTCCCCCATCCGTGCCTATAGGCGAGGAGGAGTGGGATGGGACCCTGGCAGGGAGAGCGGAAAGAGAAGTGATAAGCCAGTCCTTTGCCTGGTAAAAGTGCCGCGTGTAAAAACCACAGCTAAAGCAGCTTGCTCGCAGGAGAGGAAGGGGCACAAATCACCCAACACTTTGTCATCTCAAGCTGGCGTTCAGCATCAGGGAGGGCTGGCTGTTGTTGATCTGTAATAAAAGCAAAGCCACTTTACCCCCAGGCTCCTCGCCCGGGGCTGTCCCGCTAGGTGTCAGTGCGCACCCGTGTACCGGCGCGGCTGCCCACAACTCTGCTCCGTGGTGGCGACAAAAAGCCACCGAGTAGTTTCCACATATTGTTCATTTGCTGCAGCTGTAATTTAGGTTTCTAGGGCCATTTATCATAAAGCTGTCTGCTTGCTTATTCCATGGCTCAAGGCTGCTGGAGTATGTCTCGCTGCGTTCCTGGGAGAATCAAAGTACTGGAGCCGATTTCACTAAAAGCTGTCACAGTACATTACTGGAGCGCATTTTATTAAAGTTCATTTTCCAGGCTTAAATTTAACAGTGTTCTAGACCACTGTCATTCACCATATACTGGCACAGTAATTTCTCTATCAAAGGCCGTTATTGAACTCTGAAAGTTGACTGAAGTATTTTTGAAACAGATACTGTATGCGAGTTGAAAGAAAAACAGGATGAGGCAGAGCCATGTGGTGTCTCCGCCGGCTTCCGAGGGAGAGCGGGGAAGGTGGGAGCGCACTGCCTCTGTGGGATGGAGGAGGCGGACTCCATAAAGGCAACATCACTGGCGCTAATTGCACTAATTGAAGTGTGGTAATTAGTCGCTGCACCCCGCTAAGCATTTGTAAAGTATTTTCACGGTAAAAAATGTAGCTAACTATAACAGAGTCGAGCTGTCAATCAGAAAAGAGCTTTCTGTCTCTCGACCTGCAAGGGCTGCGAACAGCAACGGACAAAACAAGAGATGAGCAGAGGATGGTGTAAACGGGACTGAATCGCTGCTCATCACCCTCCGTTCGGTTTCTGAGAGCACTTTAGGCAACCGAGCACCCTGGGGCGGATTTGGGAGGCAGACAAGGCTGTCTCCTCCCAAGCGTTTGCTGCTCTGCCTCCTGACATAGCCGCAGGTATGAGCCTGTTTTATAGAAACGTTTGTGTTTTCAGAACAAAACCAAGACTGCAAGCCCCACTGAAGCGAGGTGACTCTGTCGTTGCCACCACGAGCCCCACCGGCGAGGGGCTGAGAAAACTGTCTGTTGAGAGCCGGGTGGGAGCGCGGCTCAGGGTGTCGGACAGCCCGGGCTGCCGACGCTGCGCGGCCGCTGTGCCTGGGAGAAACGCGGCTTCCAGGCAGCGGTGCGGTGTGGCAGCCACCTGCGTGTTCGTTAATAAACACAAATACAGCTGCTGGGATGGAAGTTGTCTGGGGGAATGAGTGGTTTTCAGGGGCTGTTGCATATAGTAGAGGAATATTAATGTGGTGTGCACATAATGCACAAGTGACGTAGGCTTTGAGGCAATAAATTAAAGGAGATGCGGTGAGCGGTGCTTCCAAATGGACCGAGCACGTTACTAAAATATTTAGGCACATCAGAGTTAAGTGCTTCTTCAGATGCCTCACTCCAGCTTGTCAGGCTTTCTGTCTTTATGAAAAGGCCACCGGCAAAATAACATGAAGTTTCATTTGGATGTGGGAGAGGCTGTAATTATAGGGGCGTTTAACACTTTGGTTTATGACATCTTTAGGCTGAGGACTTGTTTACTACTTGCTATTACCGTAAGTGGTGCTGTTGCCCTGCTTGCAATTTTGATGCCCATTAAGATGGAAACTGTATGTAAATCAGGATCGCCCATTAATATTTATAATTCATGGTGGAATGTAGGAGTTTGCCTGTTATGAGAAGAACCGTAAACAGGAGTTTTAGGAACACTGAAAACTGTTGCTAAGGTGGTTCTCTTGAAATAATTTTCCTTTGCAGCCAAACATCCATTCTTCATTTTAGTAGCATGCGTAGCAGGGTGGAAACGATGATTGATTTTTCTCCAAGTGCTGTGGGCTGCTTCAGTCGAGATTTCACTATAAAAGACTAGACATTTCCAATTGCTTTTTATAAGTTCAGAATTGATTTTATTTGTTTAGCACCTGGCTAACATAATAGAAGAAATACAGCCAAATATAAGATACAGAAAACTGATGGGCTACCTGGTTTCTGGCCTTTCTGGCACCTTTTGGTGCCGTGATTTTAAGCCGTGCTGCATTTTAAAAAAGAAAGAGCTGGGCTGGCAGCCGCCCAGCTGTGACTGGTGAGGTGTCCCAGCGCTGCACAGCCCTGCTGTCCCAGGCAGGGAGTGGGGACAGAGTAGGTCCCACCGAGGCGGCACTCAGTGAGCAGAAACGGCAGCAAAAGATGAGGAAGGGAGAGCTGACGCAGCATCACTCCGCTGTGCAGCTTCCCCAGCTTCAGCTGGCTCTCTTTAAACCTCTTCTTAATTTTTCTTTCACTAACTTAACTAACAAAGGTAGTTGCAGAAACTGTAGGTAGGCAGCAATCAGCGAATTAACGCAGTGAGGGCTCCCGTTCCAAACAGATCTCTTCCAAACAGGGCCAGGCAGAAGCCATTTGCACTGCGTTCACGAAGAATTGTGACTCTATATAGAATTTGAATATTTTATGCAAGTCTGGCTTGCTGTTGGGATTTTGACAAGTGAGAAAGCAAAAATAAAACCGAGTTAGCATCCATGTGTCTTGGGTTTAGTATGGGGATTTTACACGTTACGTGGCAAAGCTGCCACATAAAGTCCAAAGCTGCCACACTCGTGTGATGAGGTTTCATTTTCTTTATCCAAGCTAGGATTTGCCCATAGGGATTGTGGCTTTGATGTTTTTTTTACCGCCAAGATTTAGAGTTGTTCAGATGATCGGTGTCCGTAGAATACAGAACGGGGGACAGGCAGCGTTTCCCTCCTACATAAATTCATCGTGTTCCCAGTGGCCGAGGAGCAGGCACGCAGCCTTTGGGTGCGGTCAGGGGAGAGGTGTGGGTCTGTCTGCTCTTAGCCCCTTACGCCATGAGGGTCGGGGATGTCTGCAGAGGGGCTGCCCTCGGCATCTTTTATTTTTCTTGGTGGGCTTGCAAAGATAGGGAAAAAAAAAATGGGATAAGAAGGGTTATTCAGCCTTACCCATGGTGGGAAGGGGTGTGAAGTTTGGTTATCAGCTCCAGCCAGGATTCTGAGCTTGAAGTTCAAAAAACTTGTATGCCTGGGAGAATCCCCCACCTTTCACATTCGCACGGCGAACGCGGTGAGAAAGGCTCAGTTTACAGCTGGAGAGAAGCAATGAGAAAACCGAGAGTTTCCGTGGCTCTCTGGAAACACAGGGAGATGCCAGAGACATTTTATTCCCTAGTTTATGACCGTGTAAAACAAATTCACTGAAACTTGTCACTGAGCAAGGATCTCCTGCTGTTAGGTAAAGGTCAGAACAGAGGTGAGTTCGTTTCTCAGAGCAGGAGACAAGGACCGCGTGCGGGAGCGTGTGACGCTGCCAAAGGGGCGCGGGACCAGGCGGAGGTGGGTTTGGAGCTGCTGTGGGGATTTCCCTGGTATTTGGGAAAAGGGAATTTTCTCTGGAGGTTGGGGGGGGCGGGACTGGGAGCCCCAGCCCACGCCGGGATGGTTTGGGCTGGGGCTTGCCCGGGAGCCTGAGCAGCAGAGAATCAGCCCGCGCCCGGCTGAGACCTGTCTGTGGTGCAGCGTGAACCGCACGGAGGTGCAGCAGAAGGGATCTGGAGGAGTCACTTCTCTCCAGTATTCATCTTCTTATTTTTGCTTGCAGCCTAAAACCACTTCATTGCCGCTACACAAACTATATCATATATATGACATATATTAAGGCAGTCAGGTGGCAACCCCGATGGCTCCCCTCTGTCCCTAGGCTTATTTTTTGACGGAGGTAAATAGTAAGCTTCTCCCTGGTAGCGTTGTTTCAGTCTGCTTGGGATAATAATCTGCAAAACCCTGAAAGACATTGTCGTCTCTGAAAATTACTTTGGTATTCGATAATTGCCAATTTTGTGACACAGAAATTACCATGAAAACAGCACAGTCCATCTCCGTAAGTGGTCATCACCAGAAGCCACCGCCCTGCGGTGCTTGGGAAGGGGATGGTTTGCCGTGGGAAGCCAGAGCAGAGGACCTGTCGGGTTTGGTCACTGATTTCGGTGACATCTCCCATGGGGAAGCCTGCTCAGGAGGGCTGGCTCGCAGGGGCTCTGCACAGGAGCCAGGGCCACCCGAAGAGCACCGGTGCTCAGTCCTGGCAGGATTTGTGTGAGACCCACGTGCTGGCCGCACCCCGCTCCTCCCTGCAAGAGGAGTGATGAGCTGGGCGACTAAATACAGCCCAGATGCATTTATTTCTGGAATGCGTATTTATTTCTGGAATCAATACCTGCTTTTTTTTGTCCATGCCGTTGGCACTCAGTGCCTTCAAAACTTACGTCCCCCCTTCTGCACTCACGCGCTGAAGAGAGTAACGTCCTCTTTGTGAGGTCCTTTCCTGGGGATCTACCGTAGCGTCATTCTCAGCGTCTCATCCAGGGTTGATGAGAAGGATTCAAGCAGCAAGCTGATTTCATTAAAAGCTCTCTCCTTCCTGCCGGGCAGGAAGAAGGGGTGAGTTCATCAGCAAAGCTGGAAGGAAATCTTGGCATGCCGACAGGCTGGGCTGGACCCTGCTGGAGAGCGGGTGGGACGCGCGTTGCAGGAACCCCCTCCAGCATGGCTGAAGCTCAGAGCAGAGCCTGCAAAGCAGCGACGTGTGGGGACCGTCCCCATCAACACGTTGGCCCGTTCGCAGGGCTGGCCCGTGCCTTGGAAGCTGAACACGTGGGAGGTGAAAACAAAACACAGAGGTCCCTGAATTATTCTCGGCTGCGTTGTTCTAGTGACAGCCTGTAGGAGATGCGGAGGATTTGCTGGCCATGGTATGGAAAACTGCTCTTGATGGGGGTTGTCATCTGTGTGCACATATAGCTGTCATCCCCCCGGGGGGTTGGCCTCAATAAGGGGAGACCTTATTGCAGCCTTCCAGTGCTTAAAGGGGGCCTATAGGAGAGATGAGGACAGACTTTTTAGCAGAGCCTGTAGCGATAGGACAAGGGGTAGAGTTTAAACTAAAAGAAGGCAGGTTTAGACCAGAAGTAAGGAAGAAATTTTTCACAGTGAGGGTGGTGAAGCACTATCACAGGTTGCCCAGAGAGGTGGTAGATGTCCCATCTCTGGACACACTCAAGTTCAGGTTGGACGGGGCTCTGAGCAACCTGATCCGGTTGAAGATGTCCCTGCTCATGGCAGGGGGGTTGGTCTAGATGACCTTGAAAGGTCCCTTCCAACCCAAAGATTCTATGGTTCCATGATTTTGTAGGCTGGTGGCCTTGTCACCACACTGCAGCCCCACTCTGCAGGTGAGTAGATGTGGGCTCCTGACCCCATCCTTCCTGACGCTTGTTCCCACAGTGCCATTTTCCCCTCCTGCAGCGTGGAAGGAGATGGCAGGGATCTCCTTCCTCTCCTCTCTACATCCCACTCACCAGGCTCCCACTGTGACTATGGTGATGGGTCTTGCAGCGGGACACTGACCTTGATTCCCAGCTGCAGTATGCAGCCGACTGGGGCCTCCCTTGGTGCCCTCATGGCTCCGGAATGACTCTGTGGTGGCAGATCAGCTTCCTGCCAACCTTCAGCCTCCATTCTCCATCCACAGATTTACCCATCAAGCCATGCCCACTCCATTGCTCCTGCCCCAGACAGGAAAGGGACAGGGACATGTACAGGGTGGTTTTCCTTAGTGCTTCCCCCTCACTACAAGAGAAGGTTGAGTTGCTGGAGCGTGTCCAGAGAAGGGCAACAAAGCTGGTGAGGGGTCTGGAGCACAAGTCTTATGAGGAGTGGCTGAGGGAACTGGGGTTGTTTAGTCTGGAGAAGAGGAGGCTGAGGGGAGCCCTCATCGCTCTCTACAGCTACCTGAAAGGGGGTTGTGATGAGGTGGGGGTTGGTCTCTTCTCCCCAGTAACTAGTGATTGGATGAGAGGAAATGGCCTCCAGTTGCGCCAGGGGAGGTTTAGATTGGATATTAGGGAAAATTTCTTCACTGAGAGGGTGGTCAAGCATTGGAACAGGCTGCCCAGGGAGGTGGTGGAGTCGCCATCACTGGAAGTGTTCAAGAAACATGTAGACATGGCTCTTCAGGACATGGTTTAGTGGGCATGGTGGTGTTGGGTTGGTGGTTGGACCTGATGATCCTAAAGGTCTTTTCCAACCTGAATAATTCCGTGATTCTGTGATTCTGGTCCTGCTCACATTACACCTCTTGGCTTTTCCGTGCAACCCTGCAGGGTCAGGAATTGCAATGTGTTAATAAGCAAACTGAGATTCTTGGAGACACACAGATTCAAGGAATGAGTCTTCAAGAAGGAAAGAAACCCAGTGCCCAAAAGTTGCTTGAAGGTCTCCAGTAAGGGAGGGCTGCAGCTGCCTGCTCTCCCAGGCTCGGTGTGGGGCAGCTCCGTACTGCACCAGCTGGAGGGTGCTCTCGTCCACCCCCAGCGAGTAGAGGGGAGCCCCAGGGTGGGGGTGGTGAGCTGTGGGTGGGAGTGAGCTGGCAGGGGGTGGCATCCCCTGTCCCAGCACCCAGTGGCATCTGGGCGCTGCTTCCACATCCACGGGATGGACCCCCGCTAAGGCCTCGGCTGTGCAGTCCACAGTGGGACTGTAGGGACATTTTGATGTCCCCTTTGTGCTGCCTGGTGAAGCCGTGGACAAGAACAGCTTTCAGTGGGGAGAACGAGCCCAGAACCGGCCACTTCTGTGGCAGCCTGGACAGAGATGCCAGCCAGAAAGCGAGGTGCTGGCGAAGGTATTTGTGTTGAAACCTCTCTGGCAAACATTTGGTGGTTTGTAGAGATCTGCAAGAATGAAAACTTTGCTTTAAAAACAAAACTTTCAGTTTTCAGTTGTTAGTTTGGGATTATTGATAAAAATCAAGCATGTTTTCACTGGCAGTGACTTTGCAGAGCAGGGTTTGGTGGCTAACCACCTGCTCCCTCCGCGGTCAACCAGAACTGTTTCGAAGGCAGTTTTGCACCCCTGAGTCCCTGGTCTGTGTCCCCAGAGACCTCCTGCCCCTTTGGAGAGTTCTGTGAGACACTGCCCTGCCATCATGAACAGCATCACAGACGTTCACCCGTGTCTGGCATGGGGAGGGATGCCATGCCTTTCTGTCTGCTGCTGCTCTGGACCTCTTCAGTGATGGGGCTGTCCAGCTGGGTCCCCAGTAACGCACCAAAGCTTCACGTCTTCTTTCATTCCTCATCTTCTCATCTGTTCTGCTGCTCCTTTCCGTCAAGAAAGGGTGTGGAGCTTCTCACTGGAGTCCCTAAAGCAGCACTTGGGGAAAAAAGTGCTTGCTGACCAAACTGGGCTTAGACAAACGCCCCATTGCTCCCTGTGCCCCTCTGCTGTCAGCCCCCCCAAGGTAGCTCCTGGGACCATGGGAGCCCCTGGGAGGGCCACTGCTTTTGCTGGGCCCTTGTGATGCTCTGGTCTCCTCTTCTTCCAGGGAAAAGCCTGTTCTGCTGCTGGCGGTAGGCAGACGAATGACCACAGCGCTGAGAGAAGTCAGGCAGCTGACAAATCTGCCAACATGGAAATTATTTTTAAAGAAATCTGTGTGCCTTTTTTCTTCACGGTAGCTATGAGTGGTCAAGTAACGTCTGTGTCACGAGAGGACTGTTTTCATGGCAGTTCTGCTGCTGCTGTCTGAACCCCCAAATGTCAGGGGGCTGGAGGGCTCCTTCCTCTCTTATTTGAAGATGATATTTATTCCTCCTCTGTTACTGTTTTTTAGAGCTTGCTAGAGACCCTCATAGACAAGAGCTGGCTCTGCTTTCACGTCAGACAAAATGCATGCATTGAGGCATTCTTCACCGCGCCAGCTGTAAAGCTCCGTTGAGGCAGTGAGGTGAGACGGTGGCAGTGGACTCTGAAAGGACAGGCTTCCAGATGAGAAGTGGTGGTGCAAAAGTCCCTGCAATGACCTTCCAGCTCCACCAAAGCAGAAGCAGGTTCCCTGGTTGGTGTCAGCACAGCAGGAGATCTCCTGGGCTCCAGAGGTCCTCTCTGGGGGTGATTGAGCAGAGGACAAAACCACCACCTGCCTCTGAGCTTCTTGTCCTTGGTGAGCTCAACTGAATTGTTTGCTGGTGTACGGAGAAGAAACCAGCAGTGGTACAAAGGGACACCCCAGCCCCTTGACCGTCATGGCATGGTTATCTGCAGCTCAGAGGGGCTAGAGGATGCCACGGTCGGTGGGTGTACAGGACCTTCCATTGGACCCTTCCTACAGCGTTTTGAGGGTGCAATGCACTTGTAACCGATCGGTTGTTGCCTTCATGAGTCCCCATTTCAGCCCGTGTTGCATCTGCTTTTCACTGTCAGACACGTTGGTGTTGTGGCTTGTGCATCGCGAGTTTTCAGTTGTGATTTCTCGAAAATTGGATGAGTACCAACAAGCAAATAACGACAACAAGGTACCACCCTACCGCAAAAATACACTACAATTTTGGGACCAGGTTTGATAGAATCCTACCAGCGGATCTGAGCTGAATTTTGCTCATTGTGAGACCTAGTTGTTGGGCCTTATTTCCTGTCTTTTCCCCTTTCTTGTTTTTTTTGTGGTGTAACAAAACTCTGTGAAGCTTAACATTAGAAGTGGGTTAGGACATTACCGAACCATGCTTGGATGTTCTAAAGGCATTTTGGAGAACATCTTCTTGTATCATTCACTCAAAAAATGTAGCGAACCGAGTAAAATGTAGTTAAAATTCAGATGACTGAGCTTATCTAGATTTTAATCTAACAAGTCTTTGTGGGTAATACCTTACACCAGCACATACTTTCTGAATTTGTATACATTTATACAGGTGAAAGAGCTGTTTTCGTAGCTGGAAAGGGAAAATATGACCTTTCTGAAATTCTGAAACTTCCCCCTGCTCTCCGAAAATAGAAAAAAATCCAATGAAAAACACTCTGAGAGATTTCTTTTGCAGATTAGGGAGGGGTCTTTTAACCTACAGTCAAGGGAAGCTCAAACTGTCTTCTGCAAGAGTCCTCAGCACAACAGATGATAAATGATCCCTGTATTGGGTTTGAGGACTCAGCAGGACTCCGCAATCACGATATGGGCAGCAAAATTAGGAGTTTTTAAAACTTGTGAGCTCTGCCTGTTTGCCTCCATGTTTCAGAGACTTAAGGGGTCAAAGACCTCTTCAAACTTCCTCTTGCTACCCTCGGTGTTAGAAATATAATTTTTTTCTTACTGACATTTGAGATTTTTAACTGAACTTCAAGGCTTCAGGCTGAGGTTTTAGGAGACAAAGCAAATCTCCCGGGAGCTGCTGGTGCTCGGCCAAAGCGGTGGAAATTCAGGGTGTGTCACACCCTGCTCCAGGCACTGCCATGTGCGGCGCTTGGCTCCTCTCGAGATTTTGGACGAGTTTGGTTGTGGTTGGGCTGACACCTGGGCATCGATGGCACGAGTGCCCATGCCTGCGTGCCAGCTGGGGCTTGCCGGGCGGGATGCGGAGCTGCGCTGCAGGCAGGGAGCCCCAGC
>NW_010548213.1:10959-17477 GCF_000687285.1 Phaethon lepturus
TCTGTGGGGCTGGCCACCCCCACGGGGGCTGCAATTATGACTTTTGGGGGGTCTGTTGGTGCCAGCAGAGCCTCCCGGCTTGCCCCGGCAGCGCCCTGTGGCTCTCCAGCCGTGCCGCTGCCAGAGTCGCGGAGGGGAACCGGCCAGCTCATCTCACAACTGCTGTCATCGCAGCGCGGCGTTGGGAAGCGAAGCGGGGCAGCGATAGAGATCAGAGGCGCTTGTGCTCCGCGGGTGAGGAGCGGTTACTCCGCTCCGCAGCGCCGGTTGCGACTACGAACGTGTTCCTGCTATGGGCTGCAATGGAAACGTGGCTTTCTGACATTTCTCATGAGAAGCGAGACTTTTGCCCCTTTCAGCCCTCGGCACCGCTGGTAGCCAGGCCGGCTCTCGCCTGTGCACCCGTGCTGTCTCCTGCCTCCCTCCAGACCCAGCTGGGAGCAGATGCTCCTCGAGTGGTCCTTCCCCACCTCCCCTGGGAGACGCGCTCAGCTCCAGCCCACGCTGCGGTGAGGGTCTCCCAGTCCCTCTTCTCGCAGCTCTCCATTTGAATAACTAGAGGGGATAAATGCTCATTTACTAGAGCAGCCAGTGCAAACGTGGTCATCAGCCTCTCCTTACTGAGAGCCCCTAAGCACTGGTGATTTTGTCTCACCTCTGATTTTAACCAGCTGCTCTTCCCAGACCAGAGGAGCCTTTTTCAACCCAAATTTCAGAAAACCTAGCACATTGCAGGGAAAAATTCCAGTTTTGACAAACCTGCACTTTCCAAAGTAGAGTAAGGTTGCCACATACTCCAACATAAAGTAATTAGGGAATTTTCATTTGGCTCCACCTGTCCTGGTCTTACTAAAACAGAATGTTCTGATTTTGCATGTTTCTCCCATTAAGAGCATGGCTGCTGTCAGGCTCCTCCAACCTCAGTCTGCTGCTGTGACTGGCTCTGCCACCAACCGTCTCTGGGTGATGGCGTTGCAGGGGCTGATGCCGTGACCTGCTGCAGAGCTGAGCTTCATTTTGAACTGTATAATCGACCACACTTGTTTTCCTGCCTAAGCAGGACTTTCGAACAGGTGGAGCTAGCCAGCGAGGTACATCCCATCGGTGGAGGTGCCATAAAACATTACTGTCAAAAGAGGAGAGAAGGAGCAAGGGAAGAAGAAAGGGATGTTTGGTTCATGGTGAAGCACCTCTTTGTTCGTATGGACTTGAGCTGAAACGAGTCCATAAAATCTTCATGGCTGCAGAGACCTGCCCTTGCTGATCGTTTCCAGGCCTTGCTATGGCCCGTGAGAGCTCTGCTCCTGCGAGGACAGAGGAGTTTTGGGACCATTGACCCCTGTAGCACCTGGAGGCACACCAGGAAGGGCCAGCAGGAGCCCATCACTGCTTTCATGACCAAAAGATGAGTTGGGTTGGTTGGGCATGCCCAAGCATCTGCCCTGCTCTGCTCCTGTGCAGGCATGGGGGATGTGGCAGGAGGGTCTGTCGCCTGTGATAGGCAGAGGGCCGGGCAAGGATTCCCGTGGCCATGGACACTGCCAGCCCATGAACAAGCCTTATGCTTTCCCTGTGCCCCTCAGTAGCCACAGGGTGTGGTGGGATGGCTGCTGAGGGGCAGAGATGTTCATTCTGCCACGTCAGTACCAAAGGGTGGGATTTCCCATGGGTTTCTATGGGTGTCCACTGGTGACCACAAGCAGGTCACTCTGTTGTCACTGTGCAGCCAGTGTGGGACATGGGGACACTGTACCTGCATGTCCCCTGGCCAAGGCTGGCTGGCATGCTGGTGCAGATCCTGTGGAAGCGCCTTTCTCCCTAAGAAGGACCATGCAGTGCCTCTGCCTAGGTGATTTGGGGACCACTGACCAACCTGGCCAGTGCCCAGGTGGGGCACCCTCATTGCTCACCAAGGAGAAGTGGCAGAGGGTGACTTTATCTCAAAAGTCTTGTGAAGACTTTTCCCCTTCAGGTCTTTCTCTTGAGTCTTGCTGGACATGTGTCCTAGCACAGCAGGACCTTTTACTGCACTGCTATGGCCTGACACTGGGAAATGCAGTCATACATCAAAGCCAGCAAATATGAAATAAAAAATGGGTTTTCAAAAACGCTACTGAGGAAACAAAGCTTCCAGATCTTGTATAACCCTTCTTGTCTGGGCTGGTAGCAACAAGTGAGCTTTGGATCCTTTGACCACCATTTTTAAGGCATAGAAGAGCATGATGCATTACAAAATCATAATGAACTAGTGGCCCTTTCTTTGGGAAGGCTTAGCAAGGCTTTGAGCCTGGGAAGGGGTGGCCATTTCGCTATGGGGATGTTTAGCTTTTCCTATGCACACGTGCCCCAATTTGGCTGTCTCACACACCTTTGGAGAAATCTCGTTTAGCGCACACTCAGTGGGGAGGTCAGTAATAGCTTTGCACCTCCCATCTGCACTGGCCAGGGCTGGGAGGTGGGTTCCCCTGGGTGGCCCATGGCCCTTTCCCAAGCACTGAGCAGGAGAGCTGGGCTGCAGCAAACAAGCAGGCATGGGAAGGGGTCTGTGACAAAGGTCCCACAACTCGTGAGGAGCTGGGTCTGGAGCTGGGGAGCTGGGAAATTGCTTGGCTGAGGGAGCTGTGGTTGGGGTGGGAGCGGTGCCGGTGTGGTTTGGTGAGACCCACAGCTTCCTTGGTAGAGGTCTGTGAAATTTCCAGCCCTGCTAATAAATCACATGGGCATGATTATAATGACAAAGGAAATAATTACTTCATTGCATTTTCTTCTTAAGAAACTCATCTCATCGCACCCCAGTGCCTGTGAGCAGAGCGGTGAGGAGTTTGCAAGTCCGGAGCGTGGGAGTGAGTTCAGACTGCCGGAGCACAGGTCGCCTGCGCCGCTGGCGCGTGCAAGAGAGCTGCAGCAGCCGGGGCTCGAGTCCTGCAGGTTGAACAAGGTCATGCAGAAGTTAACGCAGGGCAAAAACCTGTGAGCCAAATCCTGCCTGGTGCTACGGAAGCTCTTCGTTCTGTGGCCAATCCCAAATCACTCTCAAGTCAGCCAGCTGCCTGTGAAGATCTGCTGAGCACCCCAAGTCAGCAGGTTTTGGCCATGGACTAAGCCCTTAGTGGGAGAGCGATTTCAGGGACCTGATCCAAGCCTGGCCACTCTATAAGCAATGGCTCTATTTAGTACGTGTCTATCTCAGCCCGCTGTTAGAAGTTAAAATCATTCCTTACTGATGGGAAACAAAACACAACTTTGAAAAAAATATATCCTTGTGGTGGGCTTTGTTTTGCATTTCTTTGTGACAAAAGTGATTAAACTGCTAAATCACAGCTGCTTTTCTCATAAAAAAAGACAAAGCATCTTTAGATCCCTACATCATTTCAAGAGTTGCAGAAAGCTCTAGGTAAATGGGAGTGATTTGATCTATCTTGGTTTTATCACTATATCTCCTACACCCACCGGCGCCCGGGCAGCATGTATTTGCTGTCTCATGGCCTAATAGCTTCCTGTGTTACTCATAACTTAAACACTGAGAGAGAGATAAGGGATTGGGTTTGGTTTGTTTCCTTTAAGAAGAAATGAACAGTAATAAATATCTCATTACCAGAAAGTGTCATAGTGAAAGTACAGAGCTTTCTCCTGGTCCACAGTTGGCTCTTTAATTTTCACCGTGGTTAAAGAGCAACATGAAAACCCTGAAAAATGATCCCAGTCACACTCATCTGAGTTTTCAATAACTGCTGGATCAGATAGGGCTGAGCACCTATCGTGGGAGATGATCAGATAGGGGCAGCAAGAGCTGCTGCAGCCTTTGCTCGGCACGAATTATTCCCCGCTAATGTCCACGGAAAGGGTGAAAATTTGCTGCCGCAGTACCTGTGACCTCTGGTATCTCAGAAAGCTCCCGAGCCTCGGGCCCCGAGGTTGGTCACAAGGAACCCTGGTCCTGCTGTGAGCCGCTTCCCGCGACCATGCAGAGAATGCCGCTGACAAGGGTCTCCTCTTCCAACCTCGTTTCAAGGAGAACTGGATGTCGGTGCCCCAAAAGCGTGGGCTGGCCATGGAGGTGGCCAAAGGATCTGCCACACTGCAAGGCACTTGTGGCGCCTGCCAAGCCAGCCTGCAATCTTCTGACCATCGGGCTTCGTTCATGGTTGTCTCCCAGCTGGGAGTGAAGATGCCTCTGCTGCAACGGACGGCTGAAAAGGGCACCAAGAAGGGCTGCCCAGAAACGAAACTGAGGGAGGCAGAAAGAGAGGGGACCACCAAGCTTGGGGTGAGAGGGAGCGGTGCAGAGGGTGGGAGAGAAACAGTGAGTCAGGACTGTCCCCAGCCAGGGGATATAGAAGACCCCCAGCAAGGCGAGTGTCTGCTGTCCTGGCTTCAGCCACACTTGGGATGTGAGTCTCTCTCCATCTATTCCCTGGAGTGGAGAATGGGAGACAATCACCCCCCAGAGCCTCAAAAGATGATGTAAGCCAAAGAGGCAACACGGGCGGTCCTGAGTAAACCTGACAACTCCACTGCTGATTGGAAAAGGCCAGCGATGGAGAGATGTCAGAGAGCACGGGCATCCGCGCTCGGTTCCGCGTTGGGTAAGGGCGATATCAAACCCAACAAGTAGCTCCAGGCTGGGCACTGGTGGAGGGGGTGATTTGGTGCCTGGGTTCGGATGGCAAATGCTTTTGGGCAAACCGTGTTCTCCAGCACCTTGAGAACAGGAGAAGCGAATAAGCCGCATGCTGCTTGTGTTTGAAAGGTCCAGGTACAGGAGTCGAGAGACTTCAAGGGAACACCAGCTTCCTTTTAAAATATATCTGTGGCATAGAGCCAGGAGTGGGAAGTGGAGAGAAAAACGTGAAAAATGGGTGAGCAAACAAGAAAGGGTCAGAAAGCAGAGAAAGTTCCACCTCCTAAAATTGCTAGAAAAGAAAGACCTCATGACTTTTAGGCCAATCTCTTGACACATGACTCCAGGTTTTAGAACATGTGGAGTTGGCAATACTGTGGATTATTTGTTACAAATGATTTACAAGGCCCTTCAGAGGGAAATAAATTTCACAGGACAGTGCCTCCAGGAAAATAATACGTATTTGGATGGGTGATTCATCATTCTGCATTAAGCACATAAGCTCAGATGACATCGAAGTATACCTGATAATCTCTTATCTAAATAATTTCCCCTTGAAATACTCCATCTGTGCAGCTTTGTGCTGTTGATGTGGGAATAAACTGTTGGGACAGAACTTCTGCTGGCAAAACTGGTCTTGGAATGGCATGGTCGAGATGGAGAGCTGCTGAATCCTCCCCAGAAGACCCCACAGCATGTTAGGTTACATGGAAGGCACCAGTGGTGCCAGGTAGCCCCAGAGAGGTGGTGGAGGGTAGGGGTAAGAGGCCCGCTCTGCATTTTTTGGAAATCTGTGTCCCTTTAAACTTTCTGGGGATGACCCACCTGGTTGTCTCTTGGCTTATGATCAGTAACAGAGCTTCGCCAACCCATGCTTCAAGAGATGGTAGTTATCTTCATCCTGAGGCATTTCACCAAATTTCTCCAAACCTTTTCTTTGTCACTGCCAGTCTTCGTTCGCCATCCTGAGATGAGGTCAGGCCCAAATTCTGAGCTTCCAAATCATCTTCCACTGGTGATGCTGAAAACACCAAACAAAACCCAGACCCCAGAAGTCTCCTCCAAACTGCTTTTTTTGCCTTCCTCCGTATACTCTTTTTTTTTGCTGCTGTAGACACAGGGGTTTCTCCATCACGGGGCTCCAGGGGCCGTTTTGTGGGCAATGCTGGCCATGTGTAGGTCATCATTATTGCATGCTGTGTGGTTGGGGCAGGACAGCTCCAGCTATGACGGGAGTAGAGCTTGGAAAGACTGTCATCAGTTTGGACATGGGCCCCTTGGGAGTCCTACAGCCCCGTAGCACCCTCCCTTCACGTGTCTTACCACTGTGTTGCAAACTAGAGACCCTCACAGGGGGATGTCAAAGATGCATCTTTTCCTCTGGCCAACTTGCCGCTGTGGTCTGCGCACAGCCCGCAGGGACCTGGCTTGGCAGGGTGTCATGATGCTTGTGCTACCGAATTCAAGAAATTAGTCACTAATTATAGCAGCCGCCCACAGTGTCCCCAATAATGTAGTATCTGAGAAGGTCATGAACCCCGTGAATCACCTATGAATCCACATGTAACTCCGGTAAAATAACAGGAAATATAGGCATAACGAGACGTCACCCCGTCGCTGATGATGCCGATAGTATGTACCGTGCTTGTTCCTTTGCCATGGAAACAGGTTTGGATGGGACCCAACAAGGTAAATGCTCTGCAGCTACCTCTCTCTTGAATTCAGGCTGCAGGTTTGCAGGGTTAGCCGGAGCCCCGCGCCAGCAGCCCCGCAGCTCGTGGCCTGCTGGACCTCAGCTAGCCCCGAGCGGTGGTGAGAACGTCTGCGGAAAACTTCCGTCCAGCCCCGGTGATACCCCCCATAGCGACGGTCAGCCCGAGCGGTGGAGGCATGCGCC
>NW_010548214.1:0-2907 GCF_000687285.1 Phaethon lepturus
AAAATATACCAGGAGATAAACTTGTCCTTTGAAGGAGATAAAAAGACTAGAAACTCTCAACTACATTTTACAGAACAAATATCTTTCTACAGAACCCACTGTGTACAATAATAGGCTGCAATATGGTGATACCTGAAAAAATAATCAGCAATGTTTTCATCAAGGTCAAATCTGTCTGACTTTCTCCTTGTATTTTAAAAAGGTTCTTGTGGGAGGAATTGGTAATGACTTTGAAAATGCTTAAGGAAGTGAATGTCACAACTGAGAATATCCAGTCTGAAGGTAAATGTGTTATACATTCAACATTTGTATGTACTTCAATGGGTAAACTGTTACGGTAACAGAAGAGAAGTGTCCAAATCGAATAGGTCTTTTCTAAAAACCCAGTAACAACTCTTAAGCAGAATCTTTGGACTTTTCTGTGTTCAAAGGAAGAATGCTTTGGAGAGATCCATCTAGGTAATTTTCTTTCTCTTGAGTGATAATTATGTATGTATTTTTACAGTTACCTTTTACAGTCTCAGGCACAGATCACTATACCCCTGTTTGTGAACTCTATTAAATGTGGTGGTCTCAACCCAAAGAGAGAAAAAGGGATAAAAGTAACACCTGTATATAACTGTGTAACCCAAACGCTGAAAATAATCAAGCTGGTGGTAACTCGGAAATCCAAATGTACTTCCTTATGGCAAGATAAATGAGAGGTTATGTGCCAAATAGTAATGCATTGGGACTCAGGGCGTTATCAGACAGGATGAAGGATGCTGGGTAAAGATATTCTTGGAAAAGAAATGACAGTGTCATTTGAGAGCAATGTTGAAATAGTCCTCTCTTGGAATAATGAAAAGGAGCAACACAATGTGAAAACTCAGTTAATCAAACTGTCTATCACTAAATATAAGGCTTAGCTGCCTCTGATCTTTGCAATGTCTCCTCTGGGCATTTTCACCAAAGCTTCTGTTTAATAACTGCTGTAGTAGTTATATTTTTTTTTCTTTTTTTTTTTTTAGTTAAGAGAATTAAACCTTGCTTCTAATTAAGTAGTCCTACTGGTGGCAGGTAACAAAAATGTCTGTATGTCTGGAAGGAAAACAGGGTGGAAAAGGAAGGAACCTTGGTGTCTTATGAAAGGCTGGGAGCTTTTGGCATTTTTGGAGGATGCTTGAGATCATTACAGTCTCTGCATTTTCCAAATCCAGAAAAAAGACACAAAATCAAATAACTTATTCAGTTTGTTGACTAGCAGTGCCATATTAGTGTATGTTGCCTTCAGATTCTGTCTCCAGAGGTTAAGAGACCAAAGAGAAATTATTATTTTGGGATTATACTGGAGAAATATCATTCCATAATTGTCTTGGTTTCTATATTTTTACCTACTCATGCATTACTGGCCAGTGTCAGAGAATGGTCAAGACAGATCTCTCATCTGACTGAGTATGGCTATTCTTATGTTATAGTTTTGCTTGAAATCAAACTATGCTTCTGAATTTTTATTATTTTTATTTTAACATAAACAGCTCTGTCATAATGGAAAGGGAGAAAATAATATGGTTCATAATATCCCAGTGACAGAAACTGTAAGACTAGACAGTAAAGAGTGGACAACTTTATGTCTTTGGATCCTCAAATTTTCAGTCTGTTCTGAGGATCTTTCTCAACTAGTTGTTATTTCTGGGGGTTTCTACTGGAGCACTTAGCTTTATAGATGCCATTTTTGTTTGATCTCTTTGGTAGTTGTGACAAAAATATACAAAACTGCTAAAGAAGGGATTGACTCCATACATTTGCAAGAGCATAAAATGTAACGATTTCCTTTTTTTTCTCTTTCTTATTTAAGTGGTAAACCATGGGCATAGAATATTTTTAAGGAAGATCACATAAATAATCCTGTCTATCTTGCAGTGCCTGCTAGTCATTTCTTGTATGAAAATAATGTGTTAATCACTCCAGAATATTTCTTGAAAACCACTTTGGACATATTCTGTGAAAGTTTTTTTCCATTCTGAAAAGTGACAATACTAAAGTGTCACATTTTAACTTACCAGATCTGCTCCATATGTGTCTTCAGAGTTTCATCTGTTGACTTCAGCGGCAAAAATATGTCTCTACTGGTTGTTTTACTCATCCTCCAGAAGTGGCACAGCTCCATGGATTCTCCTCCTTTCTGTGTATCTTTATTATTAGAAGTGTTTATTGAGTTTTAATTAAAAGGATACATCAGGTAGCCTCAAGAGACTGTATCTGAATCAGTGATGTTGCGCTTGTTCAATATATACATTGATGACAGTAGAACTACTAAGATATGATAACAGACCTAATTAGTTCTGCACAAACGCTATTTACTGATGGTCATGTAGCAGAGAGGGAGGATCTAGGCTGGCTTCAGAGGCACAATGATTTTTTTTAGAATGGTTGCTGGGAGAGGAAATGGGAAGCAAATAGCCCATCTCTAAAACTAATAATTTGATCTGAAAATTCTGAGAGACATCAACTTCTGAACTCCATGTTGCCATTTTTACTGGACTGCTTTTCTTAGAATAATTCTTCGGATCCCTGAGCAGTGGAAAGGGTACCTATGGATAATATAAAAGTACATTGGGATAATTTTAAGGTTTTTCTTTTGCTCTGTGTACCTGAGCAAGAGTAAAGCAATCCTGTTGTTCAGAATTTTGCCAGAACATTATTTTTAGCTTGCTATGGAGGCTGATTTGTGTGTATGACTCATGTATGCCATGCTGCTGGGTACTTATATTTATTATTTATATAGCCATGCATATTCCATTAAATGGACATTTCTCTGTCACCTTCATTGATGTCTGAAGCTCTATGGAGAAAAAAACTAGCTCTAAAAACCAACTCCTTATTAAAGACAGACATAAGGAGTTCAAAATACAAGCTTTTCTTTCC
>NW_010548214.1:2938-14992 GCF_000687285.1 Phaethon lepturus
AAATCCTCAAACTGTCTTATGGAGAGGAACTAAAATTCTGTAATTTACAGTGGATTAATATTTGGAGGTTTGCTCTCTATCCAAATTTCCTGGCTTGAACCCAGCATCAATTTCTCACTAGGGGAAAAAAAAAGGCAGCTAATCAAAAGCACATTCTTGTGATGCTCACATGCTTGGAAACTATGGTAATGAATGTTGTATAAATATATAGACAGAAAGCAAAATGTATAATGGGATTAAAATGTAGAAAAGAAGCATTTCACCTCTTCCACAAAGCCTTTCAACCTCCCAGAGTAGTACATTTGGATTTTTTAATAAATTAAACAAATAGCAATTACATTGGAAGGTTCATAGGATTATACTTACGCCATGTTATTATTCATTTCAATGTAGTTTTAGAAATGAGATATTACAGGTGTTTCATGTTTTCTGCTTACCTTGCCATTATGAACCATTTAATTGCAAAGTGTTATCTAGTCCCTGTTAGTAAAGTTTTCATCTAGGAGAGGTCTACAGACTTTCATGGGTAGCTCCATTCTACTCCCCTGGATGATCCTTTATTTTAATTTGAAAAATAAACATTGTGGGAAAGGCTCTTAGGCGAATTTTTTCTATCTTGAAATACTTTTCCACATTCATATCACCCTCAAAGCAGCAAAAGTGAAAAACCTTTCATAACTGCCATGATATACTGCTTTTAATAGCCTGGTAAAAGAAGGAAAATATAAAATTTAAATGCTAGCTCTTGGGAGTGAAAGGATAACAGAACAGCAAAGGTGGGTGGAGGTGGAGAAGCCAACTCAGCGACATATAAAGCCAACACCACACTGAGGCACAACATGGGTGTGACACCCACAAAAGAAGTTGCCATGTAAATCACACTCCTGTTCCTTTAAATCCATTCATCTCTCGGGGGTTTACATGCAACTGATGTGATGTTTGAATAAATAAATGAACGCTGTGTTATTCTTGGCTTAGTAGACTATTATAAGGCTCATTGCTTCAGGCTGTTGACCAGCTTGTTGGTGACATTTTTGTCCATGCATTATGGAAAGGTGAATCAATATTGGTTATTAACAATCCTTTTATCACTGTAAGCCTCCCATGTATATGGGATACGATCACAGGATCAGCTATGCGGTTCCCAGCTCTGGCATTGATTCTACACATGAAACAGAAATATAAACAGCAGAAGCCATCTTCTGCCTCTCTCAAACTGTTTGCTGTGTCATGCTATAAAATAGCATGGGTCATTTTTAAGGGTCTCTTATTGGTTCATTGGGAAGAATTTCATTCTTCAGCTTAAAAAAATCCAGCCATGGGCATTGCCATTGCTCTGGAAATATTCAGTCATCAGCACCTTAAGATGTCACTGTATTCTGCTTGGATGCCCTCTCTTCCAAGAAATTTTCCTCTCTTGTCTCCTCAAGGTTACACTCTGGATAATCTGGTCATTTTTTCCCAGGAGCCTGGGATTCATTTTACCTAACTTTAGCATTTAAACTTTACATGTTTTGTCAAAAAATGTCTATCTAGGCTTACTGTAGCCAATGGAAAAGACCTCTGAATAGGCATTTGTAGAGTAGAAGATAGTTGTCTAGGATACTGAAGATAAATTGTCCTCTTGAGCATCTGTTCCCATTGACAACAGAAGCAGTCTAATCAGCTAGCTGTGTGTAGGTGCTTACTTTTTAGACAAAAGAAAGATTAAGCCAATCCTTAATATTGTCTTCTGAGATAGCACACTGACCGAGGAAACATGCAAATTGTAATTAATGTAAAGCAAACCACAAAAGATCACAATTTGACCATACACTAAAACTATATGCCAAAATATACGAACTGCATTCACTCCAACATGTAAAGATAGACATAAAAATAAAGTTCCTATGTATCTATGTATCTATCTATGTATCTATCTATGTATCTATGTATCTATGTATCTATCTATCTATCTATCTATCTGTCTATCTGTCTATCTGTCTATCTGTCTATCTGTCTATCTTTCTGACTTAATATCTAGAAAAACATGAATCCAAGGAAAATTTGAGCAATTGGTTCTATTATTTTTCTCTATTTTAAATGCAATGTTGTCTCCTCTACTATAGTATCTGAGATGACACATATATTTAATATATATCCTTATGATATTACTCTGAAGGAAGTAAAGGAATATGAGCCCCATTTCACAACTGATAAAGTGTGACAGTCCAACTAATGCCTGAATTTAGGCTCCTCTCTCTTTTGAATTTCAATTTCTTTAGGCGGTGACAGGTTGAAGAAACTTACAGAGGAACCTATAGTAGGGACTTGAGCTAGTTTCTACAATATATCTTAAAATACCAAATCCCCTTCCCTCCCTTTTTTTTTTTTTGCTGTGTATTGTCTGAGAAAGTCTGCTGGCTCATCATTCTTAGTTTAGATGGTCTGCATGTTTTTCCTTGGAAGGATTGCACTAACCTATTGGACACAGCAACAGTATTTACTTATGTCTCAAACATAGCCTGAATAACCATCCAGTTTTGAGAAGAAAAGTGAATATAAATTACGTTCTATTTTTGAGAGATGGGAGATAGGGATATTTTAAAAATATATTGTTCCTTCCTGCTGTTTTTCTTTTCTGGTGTTTTCTTTCTTTTTATTTATGTCCAAATTTTTCTTCCTTGTGTCTCTGTTTTCCCTCAGTTGCCATTTTTTAAGGGTTTGGACAGTGTATTTTTCCTTTGATTGTGTCTTCCTGTATATGTGCACCAATATCTACTTTTTTGTTTAATTCAGTAGAAACGTAGTGTGCAAAGTATTGTGGTTGTGATTTTTCTCTGTTGACTCAGTAGTTTTGAGAGAAACTTTTTCAGTTGTAGCGTCCTGCTCCAATTTGATTGTTTCTCTTCTCTGACCTGACATTATTGCAATGGCACACTTAACTAGTTTTAGATGGTAAATATCAGCTACAGCTTTAGTAGTCAGTGGAAAGTACAATTCAGAGCTTAGAGGCGATGAACCATGCTCTGGAGAGTCCTCTCTCCTCTTGACTATGGGAGGGATCCAGTGCTTTGCTGACATGCCAAGAGTTAGGTGTGATGAATCTGGGACAATGAATCTCTAGCCGATTAATTAGATGCTAACAAAGAGTTACATGTTGCAAAGGAATAGTTTAACACATAATTGATGTAAAGATTATTCTTTTTTTAATAACCTGACAAAGTTAAAAAAGCACTGTGCATGCAAACACAGCTACTGGGAATGCTTTGGTTTCATTCAGAGCCCAAACCCATCAGCACTGGTCCTCCTAAATCTATCCCACTGACAAGAAGTATGTGTATCCATTGTGTATGGGTTTAATTATGCTCCTAAGGACATGACCAGAAGTTTCCCATTCATTTCAGTGAAGTTTGGGTCAAGTTCTGAAATATCAGCAACTTAATTTCTTCTTTTGGTTGTTAAGTAGTCAAATTTGTTAAGGATTTGTTCTTCTCTTCTGCTACCCCAGGAATGATGTGGTAACAATGAGACTGTTTAGCTTGTATAGCCCAAGTTGTGCAATACGCATGGGCAAGTAGAAGCAGTTTTGGGACTTCTTCTGAAGATTTTCTACCAATTTCTCTTAAGACTTTGGACATACTAATGCAGTCCTGGCTCAGGACTGGCTGGTGAGTTTCACTCTGCTGTGCCAGTTGCGAGAGAGAGGAGAACTCCCTTTTTCTTTCAATTTCTCAGTATTCGGCCTTTGGTAGGCAGCAGCAGGGGACTTCCAGGATCCCCTAAAAGGTTTGAAACGTTTCAGCTCCAGAGACTCTCAGCAAGACCTGCAATCCCCTAAGACCCTGCTAAAAATCTCTCCTGTTTCTTTCCTCCTAGTGATGGTGGCAGGTTGCTGATCTCTTCGGAGCAGGTCCTGTGGTCAGTTAGGTGCTTGCCTCCCCCGCAAGGATGAATGTCTGTCAACAAGGTGGTTCATTGGCATTCTGCTGTGAAGATGGAAGAAATCTGCCTGTAGCAACACAGCAATGGCAAGGTCGGTGAAACCGAGGGGAGAAAGAAAAGAGTTTGCAAGGCTTTTGCTCTCAGTGGGGGAAATTAAAGGTGGCTTGTGTTATAAAATATTAAATAGTGATTTAATCAGCAGTGAGATATGTAAGTGAGCTTAATTAGAAATACATATTATTCTTTGACTTTAAAGCACAAAATGAAAAATTAAAGCAATCTTAGAGGATATGTAATCAGCGAGGAATAATATGTTGGAAAATGAGCCTGATGTTGTAATTGGTGTATGCAATTAAAATTAATTAATTTTAGTTAGCATACATGCATGCAAATATGAAATCAACGAATTTCAGATATTAAACTCATAATTATAGTGATACTATTGCCAGAGCTAGTGACAGAGGAATTGACTTTTCAATGGTAAATACTTGCTCTTCAGATTTGAGGTCTGTTCTCTCTGCTATCATGTCAAGCTGAAACCTAATGATTAAAACTATCTGATCAGCCATGACTCAAAAAAAAAAAAGTTCAGAATCCCCCGCATTTTGACTTGTGCTTCCTAGCTTCTCAGCTATATCAGTCATACTCACCTATGGGGTAGCTGTAAGACATTTTTCCATCAAGAGCGATTTGAGTTTAAGAAGTTCCCACCCACACACTCAGTGGTTGATACACTAGATGATACACCTCTCTCCCTCCTAGATTGCTCTCCCTTGTCTCTTTAATAATATAGGCTTGCAGAACTGTGCTGTAGGCCAACTCATGAAATGATCCAGCTTTGTAAAAAAAAATCTGCCCTCTGGTTTCTATGCAGATTCTTTAATAACTATTCAGCAAAGAAAGTGATTTTCTTTAGTTCACCTACAAATAAAACCCACAATGCTAGCATAAAATTGCTCCAGTGTAAGGAAATTATACAGAGTAGCAGCCCTCTTGGCTCTGGTCAAAATTTGCTTCAAGTCTTTACAGAAGGCTTCAAGCTGTTACAGAAGCTTCTGCTTTTCCAAAAGTCATCCAAGGTAACATAGGAGAAATTTTAACGCAGAATTGTTATATTGCTACTAAAATGAATAAAAAGTCTAAAACAACAGAAGTCTGATAACTCTAAAACTACAGCTATTATTAAACATTAGATAGGGTACAGTACATTATGCTCTAACATTTTTTGATCCAGATTAGCCTAGCAATCAGCACCACATTAATCCCCTTCAGAATATGTATGCAATCCAAAACAGAAAGCAGACCACTGTTGGCTCAAAGTGTCATTAAATAAAAGCCTTTAAAATAGCTTTAAAGTAAGCTTCCGTGTTCTCACATGATATAAACATACATGGAAGGAGAATTCAAGGACACTCTAAGAGAAATGGAAAGAAAAGATGCGCTGATGAGTGAAAAGGAGGGGAGAGCTCCCCTGCTTCAACCTGTGCATACCTGCCATGCCTTTGGTTTTCCTCTACTCCAACATTTTCTCCTGTTCTGGCAGCAATCTATTAATTGAAAATGTGTTTTGTTACTAAGGCCTCCAGTTATTTAAAAGCAGCCATTTCTCACACAGGGTATCTGTGACGGCTTGCCCAGGTTACAGGAGCAAGGTGTATGGGGAGGGTGAAAGACAATTAGGTGGGTGCCATTGCCAGCACACCTTTGTGCTCAGCGCCCGTCGACTCAGCAGGGAGAGATGAAGCTGCTTTACTCTGGCTTCCTCTGCCTATTTTAGGTACCTGTAGGTTTTGATTTCGATATCACGTCCCCCTCTTTTGTACTGTAGCCTGTTTGTGCACGTGCTGTATGTTAAATGCAAATTAATGTACTGAAGGAGTGATAATTAGGTGATGCAGGTAGTCTGTGTGGAAAGATCATGTTTGTGTAAAAATGGAACCTGAGCAGAGTTATACAATCACCAGGAAAATGCCTGATTTGTCTAAGCATTCCCGCTTTTATCCGCTGCACGCAACAGCAACAGGAATCAAAGCAGCTAACTTTCCATCATCTCAGGACAAAGGTGCCTGTTTGATTCAGCTTCAAGGGCTGCATGCACAATCAGACCCCTGGAGGTACTGAAAGGCAGGAACCAGAGAGCTGCCTCAACAAAGTTCATAGGGAAGAAGCTGCCTGCATGGAAAGAAAAAGAATGAGAAGGGAAATGAAAAATGGGATGGGCTATGAATATTCTCAGAGGTCACAGAAGGGTCTAAAAGGGGAAGAAGATATTTAGAAAGACACTTAGAATGGAAATACGGTTGCTACTAAAACAAAACAGAGTGATTACTTAGGTTTAATGAAGCTGAATTTAATCAAGAAGGAATTGAACAAACTGTTTGATGATTGCATGTTGTAACGTAACAACATAGTGTGACAGAGCTTTGCAAAATGGTGCAAATGGTGTCCCTGCCTCCACACGGATGGAGGTGGAGGAGGCAACCTGCACAGTGGCACAGCTCCTTTCAGCGTCAGGAAGGTCTCCAGGGCTTTCTTCCACTGGTCCCTGCTCCCACCCTTTTCCACTGGCAAGTGTGGATCTCAGGTGCTGGCACTGGGGGCGAGGAGGGGACTGCCTTGGGGCACTGTGTAGCAGTCAGATAGAAGTGCAATGAGTCAAACCGGGAGCAGCTGGGTGATTAAATCTGCTTTATTCACTGGGCTGCAGATTTCTCAAAGGATCTTCTGCATGCTTGCTCTGAGATGTATACCTCAGGTCTCCCACCCAGGCGTGGAATGTCAAGCGTGGTCATCCCAAATTCTGGGTAGAGAACCGTGCCTCTGTGCAGGCGCTTGCGCTGCGCAATCCTTGCTGGTCTCAGGGGTATGGAGGAGCAGACATCTAGGAGGCTGTGTGGCACCCTGGCCACCCTGCTGTCTCCTCTCGCACCCTGAGCGAGTGCGTGAAAAGTAGGGTAATGCAAAAGTAAACACACAGCCACAGTCTTCTGGGGTCAAAAGTCTGAGCCTGGGGAGATTCTTTGGACTGCTTTGTTTCCCGATAACGATTCTGCAGCTTACTATATTTATGCTTGCTTTAGCTGCTCCTCTTCTAACAGTGTGGTTCTTGTGCTGATATAAGGTGTTGGGAAAAAGAAAGTGCATCCAGGAGATCCATACGTCTGACCTCCTGCAAGGTTAGAGGAGAGTTGGCACGTGCCAGAGCAAAGAGAGAGTGGTTTAAGGGGGGGCAACAATTCAGCCGCGCCGACGCTGCGGATCTGTTGCTCTGCCTCTTCAGGGCTGGCTCTCGGTCCGGTGCTCCATGCCGGCTGTGCTCAGCGCTGATACTTTCTCAGGGTTTGCCTTTTGCCAGAATGGTGTCTCTCACAGGGAAACAGAATATCTGAGGGGGTGTGTACTTGCGCCATGTTTCTGTGGCAGTAGCTTTTACTGATGCAAACAGTAATAGAGATCGGTGAGGCTCGACAGCATGTGAACTCAGTGGCCATAAAATTTGAATAAATGGAAGACAAGGCAAAGTTTTTAGTTTACTGTCTTCATATTTGGGCAACAGGTGTAAAGAAGTTAGTAATTTTGTTGCCTGTGTGGCTATAGTCATCCTAATTTTCTGAAATTACACTTTCACATGGCAGAAGGTACGAGCATAGTTAGGTTATGGTGTTTGTTTTCTTTTTTCTGAGTGAAAACAAAGAGACTGGTCTCTGCTGCTTTAGGATGCAGATGTATTACTCTCATCAAATTTTACTATCAAAAGTCTGAAGGTAGAGTTTATGGCAGGCCATTATTCTAGTTTTATGCCCTGGTAACTTTTATGTAGTTCTTTAAACAGGAATGCTTTTAAAGTCACCTTATTTTGCCCCCTTTTCCATCAACAACTGTTGTTGGTAGCTGCAATAAAAACAAATTCTGATGTGTGAAAATAACATGCTCTGTTTGCTTTTCAACATAGAGAGATTAAAGGAAATAGTGTGATAATTATTAATTTTGCTCTTTTAAGTGAATCTGCACATTCTTCATCTGTCCCCACTCCTCATTTTGCTGCAGAAGATGTTTTCTTTTTAAGTCCTGCTCATCTGATAGCTATATTTTGAGGTTGGAAATCCCCTTCCTATTCCCCCAACCAAAGCATAAAATAAATGGGAGAGACAGAACCTTGGACCCACACAAAGACCTGAGGAAGGAAGGGACACGTCTCTCTAAAGCCTCTAACATCACAGCCTTTTATAAGAGCACTACTACAATTTGATCAAGAGAAACAAGATTTGCTTTTTATTTGTTGAGTCACCTGATCCCTCAGCCAGTACCAAACTTTTTTTGTTGGGTATTGAAATTAACGTTATGAACAGAAACTACTTTATTGTGTGCATTGCATTGTGTTGTGACTACTCATCAGTGGATTTAATGATAATGTTAGGAAAAAGAGTATTTAAAGGCAGGGCGTGGTGGCATTAGTTCAGTGGTATTCTAGGAATCTATCTGCTTTGCTTCCTGCAGAGGTTTTGCTTCTCAGCCTTGTGCCATAGAGTGGGAGGAAGGCTTTGGAGGCAGTGGAAGATTGCTCCTGGAGCAAATGTGCCCTGCATGCAAGAGTGAGGTATTTGCAAAACAATATGAGGGAAAGTTACATGGCTGATTATACATTTATTCTTTGGCTAAGTGAAGAAGTCAGATGAAATATGTAAATAGAAGATGGATTCTGTGTCAGTCAGGGATTGAAATGAGCCAATACGGGCCAGTATTTAATCACACTGTGTTGTTACTTCTCAGAACATGAAACAGATGTAATGACACTTTCCGAGCATATGGGCTGCAGGATAAATAGGTTTCATAGGTACTCTTAAATTTTCATTTTGACCCCAGGTAATAGTGGAGAACAACGATGATCACGAATGTTGAAAAGCCAGGCTCCTGCCAATCATGAGATTTTCAAAAATTGGCTAAGTTAATGTGTTTAAATTAAAACTGAATGGATCATTTAATCAGGTGCCTCCAGGAGCAAAAAGAAAATGCCAAGTATTGTGTGACCAGTGAAAAAAATTAAATTCCAAGAGCCTTCAGCCTGCATTTACTTAAATCCCTGGAGCTGAATTGCCTGTTGGAGAAAGTACTTCCTAAAAGTGATGAGAAGATAGAGCTGGAGATGAAGGAACACAGGTGGAAAGTGTATTGTAAAAGAGGGAACTAAGGATTAGCAAGGGAATTGCATTCATATTACTGGCTGCCTTTTAAGTAGTTTGTAGGCTGGTTAAATAGTTTTGTGTCATATCTGTGCCAGGATCCTAAATATTTCAAGCTGTTCCGCTAATGCCACTGTCTTGATAAGTCTACATGCCTGACTTGGAACACTTTCCAGTCCATGCTGCTCAGGGCTATGTATGCAGCTTCCCCAGGCCAGGACCAATATGGGCCAGAATATTTTACTGGTGTTTGAGGGGGTATTCCAGCAGCTAAGGATTTCCAGAGAACAAGGGCCTTTTCTCTGGGGAGCACCTTTTCACCAGATGGGCTCTGGGGATGAGACGATGCCGACACCTTACCTGGGGCAGCACCAAAGTATGCTGCTGTCTTTGGGGGCAGGTAACAGGAGAGACTCAAAGAACACATGGAAGCATTTCAACTGGCACAGTGCATCTTAAATCAAAGTTATAGACAGGGCATTTTCAACTGGTTAAAACAGCTGCACCCACCAGATCCTCAGCTGGGCATCTATGGGCTGACCTACCCTAATTTAGCTTCATTGCAGTCCTTGGGGCTGAAACTCCAAACTGAGAATCTCACACTTCACATTGAAGGGTCTTAGAAGCCTTGGATTGATTTAACATGCACAAAAAAATAGTAATAAATCCCTGGAGAAACAATCAAAGTGTACAAACAACTTCTGCACCTGTGATGGTTTATTTAAAATCTATCATCATCAAGAACAAAGGTGGAAATGCATCCCTTTATTCCAGTTGCTTGTAATTTTGCCAAACTTCATCAATTTGGGCAAAAATTTTTCATGTTGGGTATCTGCCTCAGGCTGATGGTTTGATAATTTTGCTCGTGGTTTGTTTCTGCTTTATGTTATTTTAAAGAGTTTTATGTACTTTTTTTTTTTCCTTCTCCTTCTTTAACATTTCTACTTCTGCTTAAAGCTGATTTTTTTTTTTTACTTTTTTTATTTTGTGCAAGAAGAATGGAAGGAAAGCCTTTCAATGTCACTTGAAGGTTAATTGGGGTGTTCTTTGGGGCATTTGTCTTGGGACAGTGATGCCCAGATGACAAAAGGAAAATGCGTTCCTTTCAAGGCATCAACGTGGTAAAACAATGGTCTTTGATTCGTTCTGATTTCTGTGCTTCCTTGAAACAAAGGGAGAAGCCTCTAACTGCAATGCAGATTCCTTCTCCTGTCTTAGACCCACCTCAAAGATCACATGCAACTCTGCTCATACCCCTGTGCCTGTTTATCACCATGGATCTGATCAGTGCCAGCACTTGGGGTCTTTAATCTGATAAAACTGACAGGAGATGCTTATGCATACCATTAGGAAGGCAATATTCCATATGCTCGCTAATTGGTTTGAATTTATCCTATTATTTCAACATTTAAATGTTGCTGAATGTAATTTAGATGTGTCAGGCTCATAAAGCGTAGGCTCTGGTGGGAGTTCATTATTGAAAAAAGATACATCCACCAAGGCTTTTTCTGGCTGCAGGCCCAAACCCCCAAGCATTTTGCTTACCTCATGTGTGGCTTTTGTCTGCTAGCTATACTCCTACACCCATGCTGAAGTCATCTCTGACACATTCTTTTTATTGCTTCCCCTTCGGTATAATATCTTTTTTTTTCCGCATCGCAGGGTGTGTATATAATTTGTTTATTTAAGAGAGTGATAGCTCATTCAGAATGCAGAGTTGCTGTAACCAGAGTAAACAAAACACACTTTTGTGAGGATGCTGAAAGATGTGAACAGCATCCTCCATTTTAGTGAATGCCTGGCTAATGCAATGAAACCTGATAGTCACCATCTTCTAACCTGGATGTTGTGACCAGTGCCAGTAGCTACTTATTGAAACCAATGAAAGATGAGCTCGTTCTTCCCCCAACAGGAATGCGTGGTCTGTGGACACTGCAAACACTGAGAGCTTTTTCGCTTTAGTCCCATTTAATCTCTAATGTGACAATCTGGAAGGCAATATAAAGGTTTGGGGCTGCACGGTTTTGTGACATATTTCTATAACTGTAAAAGTCACCTTGAAGAACGTCTTTAGCACCGTCACAGAGCAGGTGTGAAAGCATGCTAATGCCTTTGACACATATGCACTCACATGGCGTGGTGGGTAATGAACGACTCAAGCTGCGAGGAATTTGTTCGTTTTCATCATGCATCTCTGTAAGAAAAGCTTTTATATGTTTGTCTTACAAATATTAGTAAGCAGAATTTAATCCACCGTTGCACTTTAAGGAGCAAGGAAGTTTATACCCACACCACTTTGTACAACCTTCTCCTCTTATAAGGTGCAGGCATTCTGTAATAGTTTATGGTCCTGCTTTGATGGTGGCCTTAATCTCTGAAAGAGCAACCCGTTTCTGTATAGACAATTTCCCTGATTCCAGTAGCTTTGTGTGGCTTCTTTAGGACATCATCACAAAGCAGACCGGCAGCAAGGCCAACAATGCCATCTAAGGACAAACAAGTAAGAAAAGGTTTGTGGGTAGAGGTATGACTTCTATTAGACTTGCACCAAAAAAAAATAAAATAGGCAAGCGCATGCGTGACAGCTTGCCTTGCTTATGTTGACCATCTGATTCGACAAGAAAACGCCTACAAGAGATGTGTTGTAGACACATACAAAACAGTGACCTCACAGGCATGCGCGAATTATGATAAATAGGACTTGCAAGCATATTTTAGGCATTTGGATATGGCCTCACACCTCACACATTTTTCTCACATTTTTTATTGATTTAATCTTGTGATGTGGGGAGGAAAGAGCTCACTCTGGCTGTTGAGAGGGAATATGCAACATTCTTTCTGCCTTAACATATGTCATCTTGGTGTTGCATTTACAAAGCAAACCACCAATGTTACACCCCTTTTAACTGTTCCTGAATATGTACTTTGGGGGTAGTCCTGAACCTCTTTC
>NW_010548214.1:15023-21677 GCF_000687285.1 Phaethon lepturus
CTGTTCAAGTGCACTAGGCTGGATTTCTTGAGGGTGAGGCAGATGGTGGTGTTCTCCATTCCCCAAGCTGTCTGCCTGCAACAGTTATAGATGCATTTTGAGTCTGAAAATCCTTGATCTCTGGGCAAGGTGGGATTAAGAAGTAGAGAGAATAGCTGCAAAACAGGCTTATTTTAAATAGCATAGTATATTTTCATTTATTTAGAGTTGGAAAGCATAAATATCAAGGAGTTATAATAATAAAAACCTTTTTACATATTTCTTCTTTTCTTGAAAGGCTTGGTGCATTACATAGCCTGATCACCTCCACCTCTGGGATGAATTAAGCAGTCTTCCGTGCTGGATCTTTTTTTTCTCTCTTTTTCCATCTCTTACAGCATTACTCACTACTGTCATTGATGTTTGGTAATTTACTCAATTCTCTGACTGGAGGCTTTATAACAGTTGAAGTAACTGCTCATCCTGTGCTTAAGAATAGAAGACCATTTTCATATCCACATAGACAGCTTTTTCCCAACTGGTGGCCCAGCCAAAGCTTTGAAAACAAACACTTTGAAGCTGTTCACCTAAGCTGTTTTTTTTTTTTTTTTTGCCTGTTTATATTTATTTGTTGTTGTTTCTAGAGGATTTAACTTCTGTCCTTTGGTTTAACTCTGGCCGCAGAGGTGGGATAATATCACTAAGATAAACATGTGATACAATTTTCCACACCAAGTTACTGTAATTCCTCCAGTGTGGGGAGAAGATTTTGTACCAGTGTCCATAATGTCTTTCCTTTACATGAGATAACTGAAAGCATGATATGATCTCCATTTAAAAATAACTTTTGTTTCACATGTCTTTTCTTACAGGTTGTATCATCTCCTTGTCTTTGACTAATCAATTAAATCTGCCTTACACAAACTACTTTTCTTTCCTTTCAATATTTTAGAGTGAAGTGCATCGTTTTTGAAATTTGTATCACAGAACACAACCACCATCACTCTTTGAACACTGTATTTCTAAAGGGTTTTCTTTCTGGTAGTTCACTTGGATTTACAATCAGGTGAGATTTCTTTACTATTATTTTTACTTCTGACAGATAGATGCATTGGAGAATGTGGAGGTGTCAGAAATCACAAGGAGATGCTGGAACAACTCATACTTTCTTCTCCCTGGATAAAATTTCATCCTTTTGGAGGCCTCTTTATGTGAGTATATGTGAGTGGGACGTAAACTTGCAAATAACTGTTCCTGATGCATGGGAAGTGCGTAGTAGTAAAGACTGATTTCTAAATAGCAGGATTTGAAATACAGCAGGATTTGAAAATCTCTTTACCTGTGATTACCTGATTTGAAAATCTCTTTACCTGTGGGGTATGCCAACTGCTGAAGAATGAAAGTTCTTCCTTGATCATGGGTCATGTTGCGTGCTGCAGTCAGTGTCAGCTGAATTTGACACAAGGAAATGGCTGGAGAAACAGACAACTTCTCTGAATAGCAGGTTGATCATAATATTCCAGGCTCAGCAAGGAATTTACAAGTCACTAAGATAATTAATGACTTTAAATGAGAGGAAAGGGTGTTTGGATTTACAAGGAACCACAACTTATTTTTCAGTTTAAATTAATCACTGCTATTGTTTAAATGTCTCAATGACACTAGGGAAAAAGATGAACCTATTTGTCTTTGGAATTTTAATAGCAATTACGATTCTCCATAATAAACATAAACAAAATACAATCTCTTGTCAATCAAACAGACTAATGAGATCAGCAAAAGAGTGGATAGCCAGGGAACAATACCCACTTGACTGACAGGTGCCCACAAATTCTTTTGAGTATACAGGCAGCATAGAGAAAAATTCAAATATTTTCTAATTCTTTAGGGCAAGGATTGTAGGACATTGGGGTTTTTATTCATAGTCAGATGATGTGAGTGAAGCTCATCTTAAACAATGAAAGGTGAGGGATCTTTTCCCAAGGGCCTCCAGGCAGTTTGACCTCTTGCATATTCCAAGGATGTACTTTTTCACACTTAATCCAAATTCACCCATGGCAGAAGGGACAGCCTCCTAAAGAGCACTTTCTTTCCCCATCAGCTTTTACCTATGAGGTTCAATGGCAGTAAGATTTGTCGGAGCATGAGTACAAAGATGAAATACAAAGAACTCCCTAATCTTTTTGAGTGTGTTGGCATTCCCAAAGTGACTCTGTGTGTGGCAAAATGCCTTTTCTAAATGTCATGAAATGGCTGTCAGAGCTCTTTCGTCCCATGAGTGGCTGCACAGCTCTTAGGCAGTGCTGTATATTGCAGTGCTTGTGTCTCTTTTCAGTTATACTGTTAAACACATTAAAACTCATGATGCAGCACAGAAGAGAATTTCACCCAAATGGATGTATTCAGGCAGCTTTATCTTTGAATAGTTCTAAATCAAAAATGAGACTCCAAGTATTATATTTTGCTCGGTCTCAAAGCAAATAATTTGAAAAATCACCAGTATTGCAGAATTCCCACAAGCAGCACAAGTATAGTAGGAGCTGATTGAAGTTTTTATCAAAATTACTCCAATTTCCTAAAAAAACACAAAACCTACAAAAAATGGCAGATCTGCTATGACCTTTAGGTTTGTAACAAGCTGATTCTGCAGGGTTTGAAGGGTTTAGCTATATGATATACAGAAAAGAGCTATATGCCATACAGAAAAGATCAAGAGTAGTTGAGCCATGTGGTTCCAATCAAATACTATGGTTTTTAATGAGGCCAGCTGAAAGACCACAAAGTTAGAAACAAACAAATGTAGACCATGTGTATTGAACCAAATCTGTGAAATGTGTACCTCTGATTATGAGCAAAGAAATGCACGTGAAGCACAGTATAATGTCGTAGCCAGAAAGATTGGATTTAATGATGGTTCATTTTGCGATAGCACCTCTCAGATTGTGTACATATTAGCAACACAGCCTTCGTCCCCAAATATTCATAGTCTTCATGTAAAATGTTAATACAGTCTTTTGCTGAGGATTGGAGTCATGAGCAGGACTATGGAGGTGATGTTCCCTTTGCTGTATAGCATCTGTGAAATTGCTCCTGTGATCCAATGCCAGGTTAAAAAATGCAGCTCTGATTTCAGTCTCTTCCTATGTACAGAGAACTAAAAATGTAGCAGTAAGAAAAGCATAAAAACATGGCAGCAAAGGTAATTAGTCAGTGGGATGGATTACCAAGAAATGCAGTAGACTCACCATGCTTTAGAAATGTTTCATCAAACTTACAGACCTTTATTAATGTTATATTCTAATTTAATTATGAAGCATTGGGCTTGATTACAGGAATTACTGGGTGAAAATCAATAGGATGCAGGAGGTTAGACAAGTTGCTCTCAATATTCCCATCTAGCCCTAAAATGTCTGGGTCTAAGGATTTTCCGCAGCTGTAGTGTGTGCAAACAGATGTAATCTTACTGATACTGCTTCCTGCATTCCTTTCTGCTGCTCATGAATAAACATCTCCCTCATTGAGGATTTTCCAATGCAACCAAATATGAGTTTATTTCCTAAATAACTGCAGATGTGACAGCTACTGTTTGATTCCCGTTGGAAGTTGCAGCTGCCCCCTTTCTGCCTGAACAGAGGGCAGAGGGTCCAGCCCTGGGGCTTGTAAGATACCAACTCGGTGCATGACTGGATTTGGGTCTTTGTGGGAGCAGAATATGGAATTACACAGAGGTGGAGGAAAAATGTGTCTTTGGGAAGTTGTTTCATAGCATGTCTTGGTCTCCTGGGAGGTGTGGGGTGGGAAGTGAGAATTAGTCCCGAGGCAGATGGATTTATAGGCCGTCAAAGATAAAAGAAAGATGCAATATATAACAGAGTTGTGCTGGCTAGTTATACAGCAGCGTGATTACTGAATCTCTCTCTAACCAGCCATTTGACATGTTGTGTACATACGCTACCATGCAACTGCTTAATTTTGTATGTACGTTGCTCAGCGGCAGAGTAAATAAACACCGACCTGCCTGTCCTTGGGTGACTCTTCTGTGTTGCACACTCTTTACACGGACACCTGAGGACATGATAAGACACGCAACTTTGGAACAATGTTAGCCTGTAAGAGCTGTGGTATAAAGCATACCACGGGTGTGAAATTAATTACCTTGCTGGAGCTAACGTCAGACTTAATGTTGGCAAGCTAAACTAGGCCGAGGTGAGCTAGGGACGTGATCACGAAGGCAGCACGACTGCTGTTTAACTCAGCAGTAAACCTAATCAGAGTCAAACCGCTGGTGCTGACACAACTGTCAGTATCCCATTTTCCTAACCACGCAGGAAGAGGATGCACTAGAGAATGAGACGGCTCTAAATGGACAGATGAATTAAATGTGGTCCTGGTTTGAAATTGAGGTCTTCCTTTCGTGCAGATTTAATTCTTCTTAATAATTTGCCATTTCAAAACTGTCAGGGTTTTGATGACGGAATGCACACATGTTAATCAGCTTTCATGAGAGTGTTTACTGAGGAAAACTCACTGTTTTGTTCCCAGGCCTGAGGTCGCTTGGAGAACTGGGAGGCAGAGGATTTTGGAGGACTATTTTGGAGGATTCAAATTCCTCTTTTCTAAAATAATTATTTAATTAAAAAAAAATCAATTTTCCCTTGTGTGCAAGCTCTTACATTTCTGAATTGCAGTTCCAAATGATACAACAATATTTTTGGAAATAAGTAGTTTCCCTCAAGCTGCAGTTTCCAGTTCTTGCCCAGCTCTAGATTTGCAGGATGTCTGTGGGTGAAAGTGAGAATTAGGAGTTGGGAGAGAAGTTTCTGAGAAGCGGGTTTTCTAGGGAGAACCATATTGGGCTAACTGAGGTGTGGACAAAGACTTCAGCAAGAAGGATATTTTTGCATGATGATACAATATGCTTATAAACTCAATGAGATCTTAGCTGAGTGAAGTCTTTTCTCTGAAGGGACAAAATGTTCCTCCACACTCCTCCCACGCTGCTAAGCAAAACAGTTCAGCTCCTCATTCAGACATGGGATTCAGGTTCCCATCTTTCATATGTTCACAGACTGCTTAAGAGCAATTTCACTCCCTTCCATGGTTCTCGTTGACTTTGGTGATACGAGGTTATGTCCTTGGACTGTGGTATTACTTCTTGTCCTGCCCAAATGTCACTTATTTTAAGCGCAAATATGTAACTTTTGTCAGAATAATAACCATAATAACTGCCATTCCGAGCTGATTACTAGTGAACTGTTTGGTTTCTGCATGTCAGGAAAGGAGGATGGATAGCCACCTTTTTGTTTGCAGTAACAATTTGCTGCATTCCAAAAAGACATATGACATGGTCCTTCCAAACTGAACATTTGCCTGGATTACACTATCATGGAATTAGTTAATGCATAGGTATAGCACGCCTGGAATGGAAAATAATTACATCATTGTTGGGAAATGCTTGGTTTTTATTTGGTACCTATATATAAATTAAGTCAAATGCAGCATTTTCTGTGGAAGTCCTCTTAACCTGAATGTCGCTCCTACCCTGTGAACAGCACTGTGTTCATCAGAAAAATCACTACATCCTTTTGCTTAAACTTCATGAGCAAAGACAATATCTGCAGTTTGTGCCCCGAGTCATAAAGAAATGCTAATATCTGCTTGGACTGCACTGAGTCTAGGAATGTATACAGGTAAACTTGCAACATAAGCACTGGAAAGCTCAGTACTGGGGACCCCTAAGTGACATGAAAAATCTTTAGCGCTAGTTAGGTTAGCAGTCATAAAGTTAATGAAGTTTACTTGGGCAAACCTATGCTGAAAGCATTTTATTTAATAAAAAAGTGTATTTCTACTCAGCCAGTGCCATTATTAATTATGTGGATTTGAAGAAATGCGTTCATTGTACACCACTTGATAACACAGCTCTTGTGATATTTCTATATGGGACTGCAAACTAACCCGGCCATAGCAGCTTTTCACTTGCATGGCTGATGACCAAAGGCGTCTGCCATTGCCCAGTATTTCATGGCATTTAAAAATAAGGTCCTTTAAAAAAAAAGAAAGGCGGGGGAGAGGAAGAAAAAGAAACCCCGCTGCTCTGTCGGGAGGAAATTTCCTTTGTGTCTAATGCGTTTCCCCAGAACAATGCAGGCTTGCTCTGCAGTTACCAGAGCTGTGCTCGCGGTTCTGGAAGATAGTCCTGTACACTTGGCACGAATCCTCTCCTCTCGCTCTTTTGCTTGGCAATGTTGGAATTTTTCTAAGTCTATAAAACTTGAACCAGGAATCTCTCCCCCCACACCACCCCAGTTTTGTCTCCGTGCATCAAATTATCATTTTTTAAAAGGCACTGTGAAGCAAGAAAACATTTGCTTTAGAATGCCATTATATGCAGCATTACTAACAAAGAGCATAGTGTAAGCTAAAGATTTAAAAAAAAATAGATTTATCTCTAGGACTCATTCTGGGAAGGGGAGATATATAGGTTTTGGATTTTAATTTTTTTTTTTAAGAAATCTAAGTCTATGCTTCTGATGACTGTGAAAGAAGCATGAAGTAAATGTCTCTTTTTTTAGCCAAAACCTTTTTTGGTGCAAATTGCACATATGGTGTCAAAGAAATATCAACGGAATAAGTGCTGCTTTCATCAAGTTACAGGGCAAAATGAAGGGAAAG
>NW_010548214.1:21708-95770 GCF_000687285.1 Phaethon lepturus
GGAGAGTTTGTAGGCCATGTAGCAACAGAGCCATGGGAGGTGCAAATTGTTTCAATGGAGTTTATTTTTCATAAGCATAAGCACGGGTCTATCCTGCTTTCAGTAACACTATTAGACAGGAATCTTCCATTTTTCTATATAGTAATTTCTGTTGCTGTTTTTCATGCATTAATCTAGTGGTGTTTCACAAGCAAGTAAGAAGATACATTCATCTTACACGATATGATCTCAAACTCGGTGAGTGCCTTCCAAGTCTTGGGGTTTAACTCAGTAAAGCTGAGCATTTCAGCTTTGCCTAAATTAAGCATAATTAGCATTAAAAAACCCGTAACCGTAAAATTAACCACAATGAACAACTTGGTGCATATGACTAGATGGCTCCACGCTGCATTATTTCTGCGTCTGTAGCTTGCACCCAGAACGCACTTTTGCAACGATGGCTTTGTCAGCAGCCACTCCTGGGGGCGAATATTCACGGCAGCACTCGTGACTTGTGACTCTGTCAAGAGTTTGGGAATGAGCATTTCTTCATGTAATGTGGAAGTCTGCGGTAAGCAGGTAGGAAAGAGCTGAGGAGAATACAGTTATCTGGTTAAAGAAGTAATACCA
This sequence comes from Phaethon lepturus, assembly GCF_000687285.1. Lineage (NCBI taxonomy): Eukaryota > Metazoa > Chordata > Aves > Phaethontiformes > Phaethontidae > Phaethon > Phaethon lepturus. The sequence goes on from NW_010548214.1 coordinate 22,318, forward strand.
CCCATGTTTTCAGTGTTCGTTCAGTGTGCATTGCACGGTTTCTCGCCAGCATTTCAGAACTTGCTTATCCTTTAAAAGGACTGAGTTTTATTTTTTGCAGTCGGCAGCAACAACAGCCGAAAACCCCACAGTACCAGTGTTTGTTTCCCCGTGGCTCGGCTCACGTCACTGAAACACAGAGGGGCATACTTCAGCCAGAAAGACAAAAGCACACGCAGAGAAGCAGCCCTTTCCCGATGACATTGGCTACCTGGAAGCTGGCCGGCGCGTGGGGTGAGCGGGAGGTCGTGTTGGCTCCCTTCAGGCTGGCTGCGGATGGCTTGGCAGGGATTGACTGGCTGCAGTTACGCTGCTGCTTCTGGCCTGAGTGACAATTTGGCAGTGCGCTCGGGTGCAAGAAGCGGAGCAGCAATCTGTTCCCTTCCCCAGCCCTCCTGCCCAAAGCAACCTTATTTCTTCTCGCTCGAGGCTGGCGCTCCCTCCCCTTGCTTTATTTCTGTGTGCGAGTGCCTGCGCGCCTTTCCCTGCAGTGGTGGCATTTGTAAGACACCAGCGTTTGCTCCATCTGGCTCCTGTATCTACGCCCCTTCTCATGGCAGTGGGAATCCAGGATAGATTTAAAAAAAAAAAAAAAAAAAAAAAAAAGTGGTCACCACTTTTTCCTTCTGTCTTGTTCTCTGACATGTGGGTGGCACCAGCATCGCCATGCCAGCTCCTTCCCTCTGAGACACATTTGCGACGATGTGGCAGTCCACTGAAAATTAGTGAGAAGCCTGATCAAAGTGTTCCCTGGCCAGGCTTCCTGCACCCTTCCACCTCTAGCATCCTCCCAGCCCCTGCCAGGGTGCCGCACCTAGAGCTATGCGGGTACTGGCTGTTGTCAGAAAATGCCGGTTTGCCAAAAATGAAACGTTTTGCAGAAGTGCAGTTCCGCCCTTCGTTGGCGAGGTGTTTTTTAGCTGCAGAGGGCAGTGAGAGGAGACTGATGACGGGGCAGACAGGGAGATAAAAGAGTGAGAGACAAGTGGGGCTGGTGTCAGGAGATCACATTCCGTCACCTTGCAGTAGGCAGCATGTGATTTTTTCAGGCGTGGGAGTGGTTCCTTCAAATCCCTTGTCTGTCTGATTTTCAGTAAACTCTAGACATATATGCATTCGGACTAAACAGGGTGGGGAAGGCATGGGAAACAATTTCTGTTTTTTTTCACAAATAGAAATATTTTTGAAAGGTGTCTGTTTTTCTCTGCATCACGGTAAAAAAATTCTGTATTCCACAACTTTTTTCACATTGTCTCCCTATCCATTGTTTCCCAGCTATCCTATCCTCGAATAATAAATGTGACCATTTACACAATAGGTATTGTGAAGAAAGATCTAGCAGTGAGCAGCTAAAACCCATGATGAATAATGAGGAAACAAACATCATCAGTCAAACACTCGAAGTTGCACATTTTTGGAGTGCAAGTTTTGCCACTGATATTGATGTAGGAAATGACTGGTTAGTGCCCTATTCTTTGATTAGATATTATGCTGAGATTACATTTCTTAACCTAATTTTTATCACTGAAGAGCATTTGAATTTTGGGGGGGCAGAGTTTGAAAGAAAATAATTCAGATTTCTTAGCCCTGAGACTATTACATTCCCATTACTACTATTACATTCCCACTACTACTTGATTTCACCATGATCCAAGCCCTTTGTGCTACACCATTTTCAAAATTAAATTATTCAGGAATGTGCCTGGATTAGACTGCAAAACTGCATTGTGTTACTCATTATGTAATTAATAATTGAATTTTCAGTCTTATTAATATTTTCTGAAATGCATTGCAAAGTTAAAATATAATTAACACATTCACAATCAGTCCTGTCTTCTTTTTTGTGCAAGTCATCAGGAGCATAGTGACACTTCCATTCTAATGACATATGCAGAAAAAAAATAGGCTTATAGCATTCCAAAATGACAGACACTGTAGGTATTAAATGGCTAAGATAATTGGTTAGTGGCATTTTATAGGTTGCATTATGTAGGAGGAGGAGTGTGCATTTGAATAGGATTTGCAATCAGAAAGAGAAGAGGGATACTGAGAAAAATACATGTAACATAGAATCCTATGTATTAGAGGATAAAACCTTTTTTGGTCATCTGGCCCATCCGTGAGATTAAGGTAGTTCTCTGCTGCACCTCTTTTAATACATTCCTGGCTACACCTTAGGTTTTTTCAGTGAGATGCCTGTAATAGTCTCCCAGGGAATTAATTTCACAACATAATAGACAGCTGGGCTTCTTCTAATATTCATACTACATTTTCTGTCTTTTCTTCCATTCAGTATACTAAAGAAAAAGGGAGGTATGCTCTTGGAGATGTAAATAATATTTGAAATGGTGGTCCTCTTGAGAAATAATTTATGCGCTGATTGAAACAGTAAACCAAAACATATAAAAATAAGTAAGAATATGTTCTTGCTGTGTGCTTCTCTGTCAAAGCCTGCTGATGGTCACTGTGCAGTGAAGGCCTGGGAAAAAAGCCATGAGCAATAAAAAAAAGGAATGTGATCCACATATGATAATTCCTAAAGATATTTGATAGGGTTTCGTTGTTGCATACTGCTGATGCTGGATGAAATTTCAGGGAATAGGGTTTCAGCTCCAGGTTTTGACATAGGTTTTGCGTGCACCTTTGGAGCACAGAAACATAATTGGAATGTATAAGGATGTTTAACATTCCCTCAAGAACAACCTCGCTTTTCTGTGCCCTAAACTGAAAAAGAAAAAACTGCTAATTTCAAGTGTTCTAGGCAAAGAAAAAATATATTCATCATAAAAGTGACTGCAGCGAGCTTCAAAAATAATTGGCAGTTAATTTTTTCCCTGCTTTTTGTCATCCTGGTGGAATTCAGGCAACTGAGGCCAGACCACAGGTAAGAAATTATCTGTGCGGCTTGAAAATGGCAATGCTATTCTGTCCGAGGCTATATGAGAAACCAGGCACGGACACCCTGTCCAGGGCTCCGGTCCACTTTTTACTAAATAAATTCCACGTAGAGTAGTTATATGTCTGCCCTGGAAATAAAATTACAGTTGACCTGAGGTGTCAGAAATACTCTTTCAAATGTCTCAGGAACTGATTTTATTCTTGTCTCACTCCAAATACCACCTAAATGGCAAAGACAGTCTATAACTAGACTCAGATAAACTCACTTTCGCAGCCTGTGTGCACATCTTCCCAGTAACTGGAGCCACCTTGTCAAATCAATATGCAACAGAAACCTTTACCTTATTTCATAGCTCATTAAATAAGTCCCATGTTCTTTTACCAGCTTCTTAGGTGGTTTCAAGAAATCTACTATCATGACCACCGCTTCGGCGTTCCAGTTGGACCTGCACGGAGGCAGTAAGTAGGGACCTCCCAGCTATTTACAGCCCAGTCTTCCTGTCTTGTTACACACCATGCAACGCACCTCATATCTCACCATCTTATTCCCCATCTTGCTTTCCATATAGCTTTCTTCAATAAAGTGCCTGGAAAAATTGTCACCCAGGTACCGTACCAATAAAATGCAAAACCAGCTTTGACCACTTTTAGCTTCATCGGTTCTTATTCACTTTTTCAGTGAAGAAATCATCTCCTTGTCTAGCAACGTGCCTCAGGTTTTGCCAGACCTGTGATTCATCATGTTTCACCCTACCTGTTGAGGCTAAATGAGACATGCTTTGTTCTATAAATAAGCAAGCTAAACGTTGCATCTGATTACCCATTTTGTTTAGTAACCAGCCATTTTAGGAAAGGAGGTTGGTAACAAGCGTGGCCAGTTCCTTAATTTAGTGTATGGGTGGCTGGGCAAAGGCGACTGAGTGACCTGTGCTTCTCAAGTTATTGCTTTTCATCTGATGTGTGGTAAATGGGCACGTTCAGTAACTGGCCAGTTGCAGAGTCAAACTGGTCTTTTAAACTGATTGCATATATGCTTTTCATCTGAGCTATGAAGCAGAATACCTTATCCCTTAGTGTGGTTCCCAGCATACTCATTATTGTGGTTTATGTGTCTCAGCTGGTAAGTCAGGGCCCTGACTTTCATTTGCATTCAGGCTCTTCCATCTTCCACAGAAAAGCTCTGATCTCTCCCAGTTTGCAGGTAATAGTTCTTCTTACATTGTGCTGGGGTTTTTTGGACTAATGGAAGGAATATATTCATATATATGTATGCATGCCTGTATACATTCACATGTATATATAAAAAAATTAAATATGTGTATATAAGAAGTGGTAAGTGAATGTGGTATATGAAAGAACCACATGCTGGGTTAGGGACTGACATACTGTATTTGCTGGGTGCACTTCTCTGAGTCTCCCTTGACTAGTTTTTCATACTGCTTGTGTTTGTGTGTGAATAAAAGCTTAGTTCTCCTGAATTTGATGGCTATATGGAAATTTGACTCTCTTAGCTGTAGAAGACATAATATACAGACATTAGGAAAGCAGGCATCCTTCCCAGGCTATTCAAATAGGTATGGCATTGGAGCTGTAAGGGGTTAGGATATGAGCTTGGTATTATGGATAAGAAGTTCTTATTTCTTCCCTCGGCTACCGAACTTCTTGAAGTTACATAGCCCTTAAAGAGAAAAGCAGTTTCCAAAACAGTTAGATTCCTTGATTTGTTATTGCCAGCAAAACATACTGGAGACTAAATTGATAGAGACACTTTTAAAGACCATTGAACGATGAGAAATGATGGCGTGTTGGGCACCCATTTGGGATTAGGATGCATGATTGCGCAGATCCCAAGAGCAGAGCTCCCACATCTGTTTCTGCAGGTAGGAATGCTGTTTGACAAGGGCACAGGATGTCGTTCATGTCACAGCATTATTGAGTACAGCTTAAAGATACTTGGCAGTATCCCACGACCTTCTTTCCTACTCCAGCTTCTCCCCTGATAGTAAAACTGTTTCTGGCCATTCGTTAATTTTTATGATGGCTGCTAAAGTTTCTAGGTAGAGAGTATGAGTGAAGATGGCTGAAGAAAAAACCAAAAGAAATGGTTGGTGAGCCCTGAATCACAAGCAGAAAGTTTCATTCTCCTTCCCTACTCCTATGTGGGCCACTTCAACAGGAACCCAGGGAATTGCTTCAATCTGCCCTTAAACGGTAAAAATATAAAGCTGATTTCCCATTGACTGGCATATTATGCAGTCATTCACACCAGGATAAAGCAGTTGGAGAAGTGTGGCATTTTGATTTGGTACAATTTTTCTTTAATTTCTACTAGGTTTAATGAAATTATGTAAGGTTTGGGACAGTAAAGAACTGAAAATCATGTGTCTGACTGTGCCCATGACTGTCTGCTACTGTGCATAGTAGGAACACTTTCAAAAGTCACCATGCTTAATTAAAAGCCACCAATAAAGTTCAGCCAGAAGCAGAAGTCTGCTTAGCAAATCAAAGGGTCAATATGGATAGGGAGGTAGGAATATTAAGAATAAACTTTGAAATTAAGACGACAACCATTAACTATTGCATATTGTCACTAATTGCTTAGTAAGATAAAAATGTTAAAATACCAGAAATTTAAAAGTGATAAAGCTCTGGTGTGAGTGTGCCAAGCTAACAGAGGGTGAGCACAAGCAATAAGTTTTTTGAGTTTCCACAGAGCTGAAATCTCCAGAGATCACAAGTAGGAGAATATTTGGTCCAATATGTGCATCTATATGGATTTTAAAATACCTGGAGGAGGCAGCTGCAGTAGAAATGAGCACTGCAGAAGGTGGAAAGTCTGCACCTGGTAGGCAAATTGACTGATTGCCCTGTGGGGTTTTTTGTAGCTGTTGTTGCTCTTGTTTTTTGGTTAACTGTTGAATAACTTAATAAAATAAAACCCTTTCTTTAGCCTGTTCCTTTATTCTTTGCTTAGGCAAAACCACCAGCAAATTTTCAACAGAGGAAGCAGAGGAGCTCCTAGTAAAAAAGGTTATACGTTGCTATATGTGTTCTCACAATACTCTGTGATAAAGATAGTCCAAGGAGATCGAATGATAGTTTTACAAAAATAGCTTCTGCCCTCCTTGAATTCCTGTGCTAGATTCTGACACCCTTATCATAAAGAGCCCCACTGTAAACTTTGGGATTGTTGATGTAGCAGTCTGTACGATTTCTCAATATGAAGAAGAAAAGGACAGAAAAAGACAGCCTTTACTTTGGCCTTATGAGATATAAAACCTTGCCTTATTTTGTAGGATAATGGCAGGATCGTATCTATTCTTTAAATTCCCCTTTTTCAGGTCTAATCTTGTTCCCATTGTTAAATCAACACATTGAAGGCATTTATGAACACTTGGAAATTCCACAAAACCTGGGATTCAGTCAGGGAGGAGAATTAAAATCCTGGAAAGCCTGGGAATACATAGGCAAGTCACACAGATGGGAGGGAAGTAAGTGTTTTAAAGAGGATTTTTGTCTATGTCTGTGCTATGTGGAATAATTTTCAGCAGATGCATTGGGCAATGTGTGAAGGAATGGGCTCTTTGGTTCAGCTCCAGCCCAAATCAGTAATTGTTGCTATTCTGATAGCAGCTAAGTGGTCTGTGGGAGATGACTTAGTGGTCTCACTCCAGTCGTATGAGTAGTTGTTCATTACGTGAAAGCACTAATGAGCTGATGTCCTGGTTTCAGCCACGATAGAGCTGGTTTTCTCCACAGAAGCTATGTGAGACTGTGTTTTGGATTTGGGATGAGAAACAGTTGATAATGTGCTGATGTTTTGGGTTGTTGCTAAGTAGTCAAGGACAGTCCAGCTTCTTGAGCTGGCCTGCCAGCAAGAAAGCTGGGGGTGCACAGGAAGCTGAGAGGGGACACCGCCGGGACAGTTGACCCAGACTGGCCAAAGAGATATTCCATACCATACGACGTCATGCCCAGTACATAAACTGGAGTTAGCCGGGGGGCAGAAATCGCTGCTTGGGGATGGGCTATCGATCGCCGGGTAGTGAGCAATTGCTGTATTGGGCGTCACTTGTTCTTGTATGTTCCTTTGTCAGTATTATCATTGTTGTTATCACTGTTGTTTCCTTCTCTCTTTCTGTCCTATTAAACTGTTTTTGTCTCAACCTGTGAGTTTTTTCCCAATTCTCTCCCCCGTCCCACTGGGGGAGGGGGAGTGAGCGAGTGGCTGCGTGGTGCTTAGTTGCCGGCTGGGGCTGAACCACAACAGCTGAGCAAAGAAGAAAATGGTGGAGGTAATTGTGGAGACTGAACCTCCTTTCACGCTGCGTTTCAGGGCTAAGATGTAAAGGCAGGGTCAGAGGGAGTGTGGAAATTGAGTGAACCAGTGCCGCAGCTCTTGTGTGGGTAACTTGGGTATTTCAGCCAAGAAGGACGACAATTTGCTACATCCCACAAGCATCAAAATCATGGGATGATGGGCCATGATGGTGAAGACTGCTTCAGCCTGGTGGTGTCTCTAGACCTGGATGTGACCAGCTCTGTGCAGGTCAGGATGATGCCACCTTGACCATCGGCCCCTTGAGTCCTGTACCGCTTGCCCACGGCAGGCCAGCAAGCTGGCAGCGGGACATTGCCGGTGCAGGAGTAACATGGTGGGGGCAGGCATCTAAAAACAGGGCAGCTGGGCCAAAAGAGCAATAAATGCAAAGGTAGAGGAAGATGATGTGAACCATGCGCCCTGTTTCACCACAGGCTGCCACCGAGCTAACGGGGATTGTGCTTCTGTCGAGCTTTCCGGATGCAGCAGTGCCGGGGTCAGCTCCGGGGGCACCTTTCTCCCAGCTCATTACAGAGCCTCGGTCTCTCAGTTCTCAGCCCCTTGTACGTCTGAGAAGGAAGAGGGTCGAGAGGTGCCTCCCAGCCAAGAGCCCCGGTGCCTCGCGGGTGCAGCAGCAGCAGCTCCTGCCTCTGCTCCCCCCGGATGAAATCCTCGCAGAAATGGCTGCGTCTGGTGCCAGTATCCCTTTCTATAGGGGCTCGTTTGTGTTGCTTACATCATATGCTGGATTTAGAAGACCTCCAGTGTTACCATGGCAACAATTTCTGCTTAAGTATAGGTGAGAATGTAAGTTAATTTTAAATAAGGTGAAATGAAGGAGGGGGTGAAAAAAAGCTCTCACAAAGCATCTGAAGCCACGCAGATCTATCTGTCTAATCAGTTTGGTATGAAAGCTTCTAAAGTTAATTTAGCTTCCCCGAGGTTACATCCTCCTCATAACAAAAAGTAGAAGTTCAGGGCCTGTTTCTTTGGACTGTCGTCACTCGCGGTGGTGGCTGACCCGGGGAGCCTTGATCTCGGTCTCCTTTCCATGTTCCTCACGTATGTGTTGCCAAATACTCTGCGTGCGGTGGGGTGGGAAGATGAATAAGACTTAGAAGCAGCGCATCTAGTTGGTTGCTCTGAGGCTTCATGGAGTGTGGGGTTAATGCAGTTTTGCTGCTGCTGCTGCTGGTTGTTAACAGGAGAGGCCAATATGCTGTCCTTCATATTGTGGCCCAAACTCTGCCCTCAGCAGTGTCCTTAAAACCTGAAGCCTATATATAAAAATATACTTATCTGTATGTCTATATATGTATGTATATTTATTGTGTTCTATCATTGGAAATTAACAAAAGAAAAAAAATACAATCTCCAAAATAGAAATGGTCTGTTTATAATAAAATTATCTGGAGAAGAAAAAGCAATTTGTGTTTGATAAAACACCATTATGAGGAGTGTTGTTCACAAAAGCATTCTAGGATTGCCCCTTTTTGCTTTTTACCAGCCCAATCGGAGGACTCGACTCCATAATTGGCACTTATCACCATTGTGTGCGAGTGTCTAGTCCATTAAATAAATATCAAGGTAACAGTAAGAGATCCAGAAGCCCACTTCAGCGTTCACCTAGTAATTTAACGCTCTGTGATCCACGCTTTGTAAGAATTACCTTCTTAATATACACAATTTACAGGTTAAGTGTGGGCAACTTCAGAAAAAGTAAAGGGCGGTTAATGCGGACCCGTTCATGACACCAGTCACGCTTGCACTAGGAGACACATTATCTCCTGAGCGACCCGACACCACCATTGCGGGCTGACTCTTCTGTTATCAAATCTGAGTAATGAGAGGATGCTATTTAGATTTTTGTCATAAACAGTTGCCTGGTAACCAGCTTTTCTAAATCTTTTTGTGGCACCAGTAGCACAAATGTGCCCGAGTGTTTGTCTCTTCCATTTACCTGAAAGCAACAACCACACAAGCAGAAATAAGAGTGCTACTGCCAACTGGCCCATTCATGGCCAACCATTTACTAAGCAGTAAGACACAACAAACTGAGGTAAAATCATGGTGCTGATTAATAAACAGTGTAACCTTTTAAAAATTTCCTCTCTTTTCCCTGATTTTCAGAACTGCTTTTTCACTTCTTTTCTCCATTTCATTTGTTTGTTTTGCTGTGAGTCAGTTCCCTGCTGCTTCTTATTGCAAGAAAAAACATCTCGTCTCTGGAGTCTGAAAGAGCAAATTTCTAGCATTTAAGCTCTCTGGTACTACGGAGGAGCTCTGTAATGTTATGAACCACTTGTAAAGACATTTCCAACTTCCTGCTCTGAATTTATTCAGTTGTGTTTGGTGAATTGATTTATGGTTTCATTTATGTTGGTGATGAGATCTTATCTCTGTATGCAGATACATGATGTATGCAGAAGGCTTAATTAATTATTGTGTCCCGTGACTTCAAGCCAGTCACAGTCAAAATCACAAGATAAGAAAGGAGGTGGCTGCTGACATAATGATTATTAGATTTCTAAAACCATCTGGATTACGTGGTGCATTCATGTGGGTCAGGCTTCCCTGAGCATGCAGCCCGAATCCGAACTGCTGATCTGCAGGGGGCAAATAGCTTATTGCATGCCTCACCAAGAGAGATGATCCTCAGCATTATATTCATGTGGTACATGTTTTAGCAGGTATTCTTACAGCCTAAGCAGTCAATAGACAACTGGAATATCAGAAATCTGGGGATTATTTTGTGCTGTGTCCAGAACATTTCCTCCCACTTATGGTGTTTCCTGAATGGGTACGGCCAGATGCAGGGCTACAGATATACCACAACAGCTGTCTTCCTAATCACAGCAAGAGAAGAGGAACTCACTTAAGTGTGATGGAGGCCATCTGAAATTTGTGAGTCGGACAATGAGCAGGTTCCCTAAAAGCAAACAATTTGGAATTTCTTCTTTACCTGTGCCAAATATGTGGCAGGAAAGAAAGGCACCAGTGAGGGATTTTGAAAGTGTGAGTGTGGATCTCTGGTGGCATCTGCCAGTTGCTCTCAAATGTTTGGCAAAGGGGGACTAAGAAAAGCACGCCTGTCTGTAGACTCTGTACCCAGTGGTCTACAGCTATGACAGAAAATCGTGAGTCTACTGAAAGCCGCTAACACCTGCTGTATTTATTGCTACCCCCAAAAAAGACCTCAAAGGGACTTTTTATTACATTCATGATTACTTGCATTTAACAGTGCTTCCACTATTAGTCAACCTTATGACTTCTTATAGGCAAAATCTACTGTTTAAGGGATATGTAAGGGACTTAGGTAATTTCTTTCACTGTGTTGGAGTATACCTCTTCTCTAAGCAAAGGATACATAAGCTGGAAAGAAGTCAAAGTCCTTGATTTTTGCTTGCCATTCCTGGTAATTCACAGAATAATACATTATAAACTGAAACCATACATTTGATATATGATATCAAATATATATCGTATATTGATATAACAAAAGATGGCTATCTCAAACTACAGAAAATTAGTCTGTGTGTGGCTTGAATATGAGAGAGGGTAAAATTAACAGGAAAAACAAATCATCTGATGAGTGAGCTTGATGGCCTCCAGCCCAGGCGAGGAACACAGGCAAGAATGGTAGTTGGGAAAAAAACAACGAATAGCTGTTCTTCAGGGTGAGGGATGAATATCTGAATTAGGAAGAAACAAGAATTGAAACTACCATCTGAAGCAATGAGTGGTGAATAAAATGGTTTTGGAATGAAGATCACATAGATAAAGACTCCAGCACGATTTAGAGATGTGTTTCTACTGTAGAAAGCAATGAAAAAAAGGAACTGAAGAGGAAGAGGAACACCAAACCTGCTGGGCAGGCTAGCAGAAAGAGAGAGACAAAATGCCTCAACTGAAAGTTTGTGTCTGTAATACATTATCTCACTCATGGCAAGGGAAAAGAAGATGTCTTTTATTAATGTATGTTTTGCTATTTGCTGGAATGAGCTATTCAAAAGCATTTTCATAGTGTCAGACTACAGACAGTCTTTGGGGCCCGTGGTGCCTTTCCACTGCAGTAATTTATTTCATGTGTAGGATTTTGGAAGGATACAGGAGCTTGTTGAATAATTTCTACACCACCTCTTTCATTATAGTGTGGAGAGATGGAGGGCAAAGATCATCTTGAATCTGTAGGAAGTTTCTGTTAAAACTACTCACAGAATACAGAGCAAAATGTCTACTAAAATATTAATGAATTGGGGGAGAAGTAGTTTACCAAGAAAGTAAATCAACAGGAGCACATGAAGCCAGAACTGTAGCTCTCATGAGCAGTATAGTGACGCTCATGGATGTAAAGCAGAATATTGATCCAAACAAATAGATTTCATTCAGGTAATTCTCAGGATGTAATGGTGCAGAAAAACGTAAGTAAATTCTCATTAGGTGTTCCAGACCAGACAGCATTAGTGTTTATGCCAAATACCACCCTATAGGATTTTCACAACTGAAAGTCCACCTGGAGAAACTGTTTTCCCAAGGAAGAGGTCAGTTTCATTTTCTGATTATATATCTTGATCTTATTCTTATTGAGCAGTCATGGAGAGTCCAGTTCCATCATACCTCTGTGCTATGCAGAAGTTTGATGCCTCAAACAACCATTTTATAAAGGATTTCCATAATATTACGCAGGAACTCTAATTCATATCCAGGATTGTAATATACTTTTTCCTTTAATTCTTGTATGAGGTCCTTCTAAGCGTATTACATATTTCCTCTCCTGCGGAAGAATTTCATGTCATACCAGAGAGGCAAAACAGCTCTCAGCCTGTTGGAAAAGGCAGTTTGGGAATACTGGCTGGAGTCTACCCTACTGATGAGTCCCTGTTGCATTGGACAGAGTGGAATCCCTGTTTCACTGGATGTTTCTGCCTTTCTCAGCTAAAAGCCCATGAGGAAATCCACCCATATGACTCCAATACTGAGCTAACTTGCATGCATCTATGCAACACTCCCTTGCACATTTTAGATGTGCTTCTTATTAAAGAACCTGTTGTAAGAATGCATGTTGCTTGTGGGACTGATGACAGTTTTAAAAGCCTGGAGTAATTGTAAGCCTCCTTTGCAACAGTTCTGTCTGTGGCTCTCCTTTCATGCTGGTGGAATTAGCAAATGTCTCCCTATGAATCAACAGAAATTATTCACCACCTTTACGTAGGGTTATAATTCTTTTGAACAGAGAGATAGAAAAAGTGCTTGCCCCATTGCACAAGGTCAGAGATCCTGCCTTCCTTGTTCTGTGTTGCTGAGCCATTCTTTTCAGTGGGGATAACGGTGACTGATTTAGACTTGCTCTACTTTTGTAGAGGACTTGAGCTTCATTTCCTTCTCACTGACGTTTAGATCACGCATCACCTTCGAATGAGCCTTTCCTTTTGCTGAGCACTGCTGGCTCCATTACTTCATGCTTTAACTCTGTTCTCTTCTGTAAACCCAAGGTGCAGGAAAAGGTTTTGATTTTTTTGCGTGATATTTCCTGGAGCTGTTCAGACTCTATTAATTGCACACTTACTCCCCATGACTCACCTTTGGTTTGCAGTGCTCTGTGAGAGATAACACTGCTGCCAGCATCATTCCAGCTTTTCTTCAGTGTTTGCTGCATACCTCCTTATTCAGGCCCCTGCAGATACTTGTTCTTCCAACTTGCAGTCTTCTATTGTATATTTTCCTTTGTCCAAGACCCTCCCTGGCTTCAAGGAATATACCTGTATGACCTGGAAAGCAAGAGGGGGAGTTGAAGAATAGCTTGCCAAACAGAGAGACTGGGAAGGCATTTATTTTCTGTCCTCGCTTGCTGACATTTGAGTCCTGCCAGACCAGGACCAGGGGCAGGTGTCTTGAAGAAGCAAAACCCAAGGAGCTCAGATTACTGTCTGAACGATACAGTAGACTGGATACTAAATAAGGCTGGCTCCCTATGCCGGTGGCACCAGTCCTGCCACTCTATCTGCAGCAACATACCAAAGCATCTAGTGAAGCAGGTCAGCTTTCTTTTCTCTTGGTCTGTTCCCTCCTTACCAGAGACCAAAAGCAGGAAGGACTTTAACTACTAAAGATCTGACAATAAAATAAAAGCCTGAGTAAAAACACATATGTTCTATTGAAAATTACAGCCATGAGTTGACCAAAGGCTGGCCCCACTATAAAACCAAAATTGGCTAGCCTGGGCAAGCCTCCACTGATTCCTTACTCCAGCGTCGCAGTCCTAGCTGCTTTTCATATTCCCCTCTGGCCTTTACGGTCACCATCAGCAAGGATTGCTAGGATGTCAAAGAGAAGTGAAACCTACAGTGTTGCAAAGCCTGCCAAAACTCAGGCACATGGCACCAGGGTTTATGATGTGTGACATGTTTCAATCGAGAAACTCAACTGAAAACTGAGTTAGAGAAAATTGAAAAATGATGTGAAGGTCTCTTTCATGCGATCGCATCTCTGCAATCTCATTTTAAGAACAGATGGGTGGGAACTCATTGTTTTTATATCTAAATATATATGAATCCAATGTTTTTGAGCTTGTTTTTTTTTTTTTTTTTCTTTTCCCCTTTAAATTCCCAGAGGGAATGAATGCAAAAATCTGTGAGAAGCTAAAGAAATTAAATTGCAAGAGGGGAGCTGGGTAGGGAGAGGCTTGTGCACAGTGTTTTTTCCTGATTTTTTTTGTTTTTTCACATGATGTACCAAATGAAATAGAAGAAGTTGAGATGAAAATTGGGTTCAAAAATGGATAATCATAACTATGCATTCCCAGAAAGCATCAAAACAAAATGTTCTCAAAATCAACACAGTTCTGTGCTACGTTTAGCTGTCCATAAATTGGCATTTCCTGCTGAAAAAACTGCTGAAAAAAAAATTAAATTGCGGCTAGTTTTGTGATTCCATGACATTCCCAAAGCTGTTGGGTGAATTATCCAGCTGTCAGGTTCCTGTTTGTGCTCCAGCTGCATCAATATTTTGTGTTAGCACGGCACCTTGAGCACAGCACAGGTTCCCTGAGAACCCTCCCTGGTTCTCCGACTCCCCAGTTTCCGTGGGAGGTGACTAAGACAGATGAATGAGAAGAGAGCCAAGCCTGGCAACAGCCAGATCCCTGATGTGATGTGGAGCGCATCTAGACGGCAGTGTAAGAGATGTGACAGCAAGTTCCATACTTCAGTGCTTTTATTGTCAGAAGCTGCAGATTTCGAATTACAGTACAGAGCTGAACAATTGCAATAATGAGGGAACATAAATTTTGGTTGCAAATGAGCACTATAGCTCATGACACCCAACTGAAAGAGAAATATTTGTGTGCCTTGAGATGGAAGGCAACAGAGCGGGCAGGCATGTCTTCTGGACCCAGGTGGGACAGAAGGAGAAACATTATCGCTAACCCTCAATCTCACAGAGGGAAGAGCCCACACCTGCCTTCCTTTTGTTGTTGTAGCCTCTTGGCAAATAATGTGTGGGATCAGTGGGTTTAAAGCTTATTTTAGTTCAGAGCTAGCTCAAATTGTAAATTAAGCGATGTCACTCACTGAAGACCTATCCACAGGCATATCCCTTCATTTGAGTGCTGAGGAGTTTTTAACACAAGCCTAGGCTAAAGCTCAGCAAATCCTAACATGTTTATACTCTCCACACAAATTTGAAATTTTTGTGTGGTCATCTGGTTGCCTTGTGCTGCTCAAGATTTATGTCACGTGTGTCTACCTTCACCTTAATCTACACCAACTTGTGAGAATTAACTCTGCAATGAAGACGTATCTTTGGAGTTAAAAATTGTGGTGAGGAAAGATCAAACCAGACTACAGAAAATACTAGGAGCTAAAACTAACCATTCAGTATTAACTCCAGATGCTTCTATGTAAGGGCTAAGGATTAAAAGAAATAACAGCAGTAATTCCTTTAAATGCAGGAAACTATAAGAAAGCATGGCTGAGCACACAGGCAGAGCACTCGTCTGCCACAGTCTCCACATGTGATGCTCTCTCTGTGATTTCTTTACTGACCTTTGGGACATCAAAGAGTTGAAATTTCTCTTTCAACACCTCAAGAAGGAAAATCCTGATGGCAGGTCACATCACACATTTCACTGACCAATACAGGTATTGTTTCCCCCATCTTTTTCTTTTTTTCCTTCTCCCATGGGATGACCTAACTCCCCAGCCTCAAGCTTCAACTTGGTAGTTAAACTAAAAATAGCTCAAGGAATAGCTTGTAATAGATGGCAGAAACTGAAAACAGAAGTGACATTCATTTATTGTACAAACAAAATGAAAAATTAACTCCTATATCATATTATTTTCCCATCTAAATTTTTGACATCAGAGAGCAGTTACTGACAGGAGCGGGGGCAAGAGATTAGAGGTCTTCATAAATGGTAGTTGCTGTGTTTTCTTCATTAATATTGGGTGAAATCCTGATCCTATTAAAGTTAACCAAAATTAAATTATTGACCTCAGTGGGGCCAAGAATTCCATTCTAAAAGCCTGGAGATCTGTTAGTCTTTGTTTCAGTTCTGCCATTGTTGTTGTTACTATTTCTAAGTATAACCTGTGTATTATCGCTTAAATCTATCAAATTCCAAATTTTTTTTCTATGGTCCTGATCCTGATGCCCCTTATATGAATTTGCATGACATATCCCACTGTAAAATAAACATTTTCTTTTAATTCCATGTTTTCCAACATTGAGATTGGTAACATCAGCTGGTACAACTCCTGGTGTTTTTTCCAGGAGAGATGCTCCAGTAGGATCTTCCATGATGACTCAGCTGGTTGTTCTGCACTGTCTTAAATACAGCGGGTATTTCAATTAAAATGTTGTAGCCAGGAAGCTCTGTGACCTCACTTCTGAGTATGTCACATCAGATTTGTTTGACAGAACCAATTTGGCATTGCATTCATTCTAGTGTGCATGGGAATGCAATTATGCGTCAAACTCTCTGAAATCTTTAGGGAACTCAGGGCAATCTGTATTAGACAGGCACTATGCTGTTTTGTCCTACAGATTTTTATCCAGACAGGCACACCTAACACTTCCTCAATTTTCTCTGTGTCAATTAAATGTAATTAAAAATTTTGGATGAGAAATTTTTCAGGTAGCTTAGTATTCAGAGAAAATCCATTTGAAGACGTTGCTCCTCGATAAGACAACCTGAAATAAAGGATGCCAAAAATATCTGTTAAAAATATATTGAAAGTAACTTTTACAGCTCCCACATATATGGCTGAGTTACATCAGTGAATAAGCTCCACATAGTATGAAAAGTCCATTATCCTTTTAAAAAATCGAACTTGTTGGATGAGAGAAAGTGTCAGGATACCTTTTAAGTGGGATCGAGATGCTTATTTTACTTGCATACTTGAAAAATCACAAAACTCTTACAGAAAATGGAGTGGTATTCTTTCCTTAAAAACCCAATGATCCCCTAATCTTAAAACTTCCTTTAGAGATGATTAAGGAAATTCAAAGTAACCAAGAAGGTTTACTTTCACACATTTTCCCAATTAACATTTCACATATATTTTTGTGCTTTTTGAAAACAAATTAGTAATCCTGTTATAATGGAAGAAGTATAAATGCAATTGCTAAATATGTTTATATTTCCTATTTAGTGTAAAAAAACCCAAGAATAAATTATATGTTGAAAGAGCTTCAAAATAGGGTCTGATAATTTCTCAATTTTTTGGTTGACAATTTAGTATATTTATATGTCATCATGGTTTATACAAGCCCTGTATCTGAGGCTATATTCTGCTAGGCAGTACCACACTTCGTCCTTGTGATTTTACGCTCTAAACAGGTTTGCCAAAGGAGTTCAAGGCTAGAGGGTTGAGGCAGAGACTTCAAGCAACTTTTCTGGGCAGAAAAGTTGAGTCCTGGCTCTGATACAGTGCTGATGGATAAGGACTAACTTTCCTTTTGCTTCAGCTATTGTCTGTACCTATTCCTTTTGCAGAGCAATGCTTTAACAAGTTATTAACATACTGGAATTGCAGAGGGATCCCTTAGGTTTTCTAGCCCTTTTTTTTTTTTTTTATATGATTTACTAACTTCACGTTTTCACATCAGTTTTGTCTAGAGGAAAAGATGCAGTACAATATAGTATAGTAGGTGGATGCTGAATGGTTTAGGTATCACTTGCCCAAGCTTAGCTACTCATTTGTAATTGTAATGGCATTTGTAGCTATTCTTTACGCATCTGTGTGTTGTAGTAGACACTCTGTCGTGCCCTACTGGTCAAAGAATATTGAAATTGCAGGTAATAACAAGAAAAGATTTTGTTGTTGTTATTTCCAATCTTCAGTATCTTTTAAGACCGTTACAGTGTGTAGTCTTGTCTTTTGGTCAGTGAAAAAAGCACAGAAGCATGTCTGGTAGCTCAGGATATCCATCTAACCATCACTGTTTATTTCTTTTTCCCTTCATCATGCTCTGGCCCTTTCAAGTGCTGCACACCAGCACTGCTGCCCTGATTTCAAAGGAGCGATGCCGAGCAGCAGCGAAGGAAGGCTTCACCTTATTCCCTGCGCTTTCTTTCCCGTTCAGTTTGTTGTTTTATTTCTTCTCTCAACCCTTTCAGGAGACAAGAAGCCTACAGATGGGTGCCTTTTCCCTCTTAATCTTTTCTGAAAATTCCCGTTCGTAAGAAGTAGATTACGGTCACGACACTTGTTTTGCATTGCTGGATTTGAGCTACAGAGAGCTAATGTAAGTGGTAAGCAGCTGTCTTCTGCCTACACGCAATCAAAGTTGGTACAAATTCCTAAATTCAAAGGTGGATTCGCATGCTCAGATACACACTTGCTCTCAATGTAATCCGTAAAATCTGTTGCTAGCTTCAGTAAGTCTGTTCATTTTAGGGAAAGTGGTTCATTTTAGGGAGATGAGAATCCAGCCCTGGGTGTGTGATTGCTTCCCGTGTGTTGCAGTCTACAGGCAAGCATGTTATATCACTTCAGCTTTTCACAGAACCCGCACAGCTCGCTTTTCTGACAACGAAATGTCTCCACCTGCCATTTGAAATATGCTGATATTATGGGCTGTTGCAAACCCACTCCACAATTCGGTGTGATTGGCAGTCACGGCTCGGAGGCTGCGAGAGCAGGGGTACGGGAGGTCAAGGGGAGCTGCATCAGTGGAGCCATGCGGGGAAGCTGGCAGGCTCCCTCCTGGCTCAGGGCAGGAATCCCACTCCCTTCCCGGGGCTGGGAAGCGGGGAGCACTGTGGAGCAGCGAACAAACAGATTGAGTGTGTTCTCAACCTCTGTGGTGCTCCACTAGACTCTCGTAAAAGACATTCACCCTCCCACTAAATGAGTAAATGAGAGGTTGATTGATGACTCAGAAGTGTACTTATTGAAACTTCTGTTTATCTGTAGCTACACAACAGCTTTCTGAACTTAGAGGAAATCAAGCAATTCAGTTCGTCACAGGTACAAAAGTGTAAGATGACAACATATATGTTGCAATACGATTATCCCCTTTAAAAGTATTAGAAGAAGAGCTTCATGGTTTAAGATTCCTTACTGGTGGAGTCTACAGTGATTTCCCTCTTGAATGATTATTACTCTTCTGTACTAGGGCAGTCTATGGCATGTATTCTCCAGCTTGCTGCATGTATTTTACTTGATTTTTTTGTTTGGTTGGTTTTGGTTTGACTTGTTGGGTTTTTTGGGTTTTTTGGGTTGTTTTTGTTTTGTTTTGTTTTGTTTTTTGTTTGTTTGTTTTGTTTTGTTTTTGTTTGTTTGTTAAGGAAGCAGAGCCAGTTTACCCCAACAGCTGTGTCTAAGTAGATTCAGGTTTTGTATCCAGCCTGAAAGGAAACACGGTTCCTGTGTATCTGCTCAACTGTTTATTGGGGAAATGTATATCGACTCAATGAACTGTGCATGTATTTTCTTTAAAATGACAATATTTGTTCCTGTTACTTTTCCTGTATTAACAGTGACATGGAAATTGATAGATCATTTGAGTTTAAAGAAAAAACTTTGCTGTAAATATTGCTGAAATACAGCTGTTTATAAGCCACACAGGGCTACATCTTACATAGAAACTACAATATACTCTTAGACGCAAACTTGAGAGGTATGCATGTGTTCGTGTGTGTGTATATGATAGGCATGTCTGTTGCCAGGTACAGCTGAAGTAAGCATCAGCTGGCATTTACTATTTTTTTCCTGCCATATAAATACCTTTTTAGCACTTCAGCTTTTCAGATCTTTGAGAAATACGGACAGTGGTTAAACATAATTTGTATTTACAGATGTTTCTGGTATGACTCACAAAAAGGTCCTGCATTAAAAAAAATGAAGAAACCAAAGCATTTGGGATTTTGTAGTCTGCATTTTAATGTATGCAGATTGGACTTGTAGATAGAAATTATCATTTTCAGTTTTTACAAAACAGCCCATCTGCCCGTCCTTTAGAGAATACCCCCATTGCAGCTATAGAAGGACCAAAAGTGGTCCTTAGTGCTCTGTGCATTCTCTTTTGCTCAGTGTTTCCTTTCCTGCTAGTGTGTTTGTGGGTGTTGACCGCTGTAATTTTATTCAGCAGCATTATTACAGATACATAGAAAGCTGTTAATGCATCTTGCTTATGTGTGCCTTGACAGGAGTGCGGTTGGATGGCACTCTGTCCTGCAGAGCTGAGTCTGCACCACCATATTCCTCGCAGACCTCCAAGACAGGACCTTCCTCCTGCGGAAGATCTGGCTTTGTTGCTAGTTGGCCCATGATAGCGTGGTCTTGCTACTCTTCTGTTTGCTGTGCAGTCCCAGAATAAATCTTCACCAAATGTATCTGCACCTCTGTAAACATTCTCCTCACATACCTCTTCATGCCAACATGTGTGATCTCTGTAGGAAAGGATGTCTCTGTTTTCTCCTATTAGCCAGCCACTGGGGAAATAGTCACTATGAATCTTCCTTCCCTCCCTTTATCCCCTTCTCTGAGAGTTATGCTAATAACTGGTTTGCTTCATTGGACTGGACTGTAACTGCACCTCCTGAACAAGATAAAGGAACAGGATTGAAACCTGTTAACCTACGTGTTAACTTGGAAGTGTTTTGTGTAAATGAACTACTAGTCCAAGATCGTTTTTGCCCCTTAGCGCAAACAAGGCAATCGAATTCTCCTACAACAGGCTGGGAGAGGATTCATGGGGTAGCTCATGTCACTGCAGTGCTATGCTCTGTGATGTCTGCCCCAAAAGCACACAAGTCAATGTAGCACACCAAAATTCAGTGCAGCGCCTATGGATGGCATTGCAGAGTGGTCTCAGTGAAGCTAGACTGTCCCAGCTTGGATGCTGAACCCATAAGAAAAAAGTGGAGTCAAATTAATACTTTAGAGAGCTAATATACAGGTCACGTTGGCTCATTTTGTTTTGTAACACTTGTAATAACATTACCTTCAGGTTTGTTGCAGTACAGATGCTGTGGTTAAGCAGAAGAGACTTTTTTTTTTAAGACCTCTTCCCTCCTCAGAGGAAAGAGAAGTTCAGTGCAATAACGGAGTTAGTAAATCAAAATCTGTCATTTCAGTTTGATGGAGGAGGCACAATCCTATGAGTCAACAGGAGTTTTGTCATGGACTTCGGTGGGATCAGGGCTTCAGTGTGCGGCGGACCAGCATTTACCCAGTCATTTTACACATGACAGATAAATAAAACAGGGCGAGAAGAGAAATCCAAAAGCCTAAGATTCTTTGGCTTAGTTGATTGCTCAAGTAGGTCAGTGTCTTAGTCATGCTAATACTAAGTATAGGTTGTTTGGTTAAGTGAACTAGTTTCTTGTTAATGGGTTCTCACTAGCAAATCACTGTAAACAGGCTATGTAGCAACCTTATCCCTTGGTCTATATACGAATATTCAAGGTCATCCTCAGGTTTCAGTAGGAATGGCATCTCGGAATCCAGGATCTAAAAACGTCCCCAAGGTTCCTCTGATCTCCTGAAGTCCTGGGATCCCATAATGAACACTTCCATCCTCTGATCCCCTAATACTCAGTAACTGTATCCTCAACTGCTTCAGAGCGCTCACTCACACAGCTTGCTTCCTCACTCACTCTCCCTTTATCTTTTTTCTTTTTTTTTAAAGTAAGAGGCAAACAAATGGGATAATCTTGTGTCATCTCTGAATGGCACGTGAACATTTCTTAAAATACAGCTCAGCAGTTGTCAGCTGTTTCTCTATAGGGATACTTCCTGTTGGTCTCCAGGTTTTTAACTTCACTTTTGTCTCCTTGGAAAAATGAATCTTTGGAAATACTATGAAAATATGCAGACCCCAAATCTCTGTATTTTGTATTTTAAAAAGCATTTTCCATGTGGGAAACCTTCTGTGTCTTTTTGTATGCCTGCCATACCCAGTCTGTCTTCTCTATATGAGTGCTGTAGACTTTGAGCTAGTACCAACTGTCTAGCACAGAATACCCTCAATGCTAAACTAATATCGATAGCTTGAAGGTAAACTTCCCTCCACCTCCAAATCATAGGCGCTCGTGGTGCCATGAAGCCTGTGCCTGCTACCATTCGACCTGCCCGTAGCTGCGCAGAGTGTCCTCCTTTCAAGCTAAACTGATTTGTAGCTCCGGATCTTTCAAGAGATGATGTCAGCCTCTAAACGGAGAGCCAAATTGGCATCAGGCTGTAGGTGCATAGCCAATCTGCTTTCCATATTGTTCTCTTGGCTTTCATACTTCATGAATAATCTGTTCAAGGCGGTCTGAAAACTTCAGCACAAGCAGGATGCACTTTGTATCCCTGAAGTTACTTTTTGCATTTGCATAGGCCTCGTGCCCAGCAAGGAGCCTGTGTGTGTGAGAGGGAGAAAAGAGAGAAAGCTCTCACAGAAAACAGTTCGGGGGGGGGGGGGGGGGGTTTATTTATTTATTTATTTATATGATACTTCTGGAAACCATGACTGAAGACTCTGATTTTTCCACTGACATATGCATGCAATTTTTCCTGAGATACAGGAACCGAATCTGTCAGCCTCCTGATGAGCATTACGGAGAGAAAGACACCCAGGATAATTTAATTAGACCCCAAGAAATAACCCAAACTGAAGGACATTTTCTGGTTGTCAGGGACTAAATTCATCTTTATAACAGGCAAAACCACCACCCTGATTCAGAGACTCCTCTGCTCTCTCATCACCTCTGAATTGCTTTTCCTCTGTGATGCTGAGAGTTACCTGATGCATCCTAAAGCTTTGCTTCAAGATCCTCATCTGTGTTAGATCCATAGTACACCTAAGGAAGTGAGGAAAGAAGTGACCTTGTGCTATAGTCCTAAGTGCTATAAAGAATGATCCAGGCCCAAAGAATAATTTAGAGCAGCTTCAAGATGTCTAAATTACCCTGACCTGCATTAACCATTGAGGAATGGATGCAATAATAAATGATGACATAGGTACTTGGGAACGGCTGATTCTTTCTCATTTTCTATATAGTTCCCAGCTCTTGGAAGAAGGTCTAATACTGCTTTGGTAAGTTATGAACTATTTGTGGATTCTCACTTTGTTGTTTGGGATTTTTTTTCCCCTGGAGGTGAGTTTAATGCAGGGGGTGAGGTGCACAGCGTTCCGTCTTGGACAAAGTAGAGTTAGAGGAAGGGAAAGGTGGAAGAAGGGAAAGGTAGAAGAAGGAATAAAAAATGTATAAGTGGAAAGATGTGTCTTCCTCCCTTATCATGGCTGAGCTGTCATTGTTGCAAGCCAGGACTGATGGCCTGCAACCCTGAAAGTCTTTCAGTATGGCTTGGTCCCATGTTGCGTTGCTCGAGGGACCTGTGCTACCAGGCACAGATGCTGGCTGAGCTCAGGAATACAGGGTCTGTTCTTAGCTCTGGTAACGATTCCCAGTCTGACCTTTGCCAGACTTCTGTTCCATTTAAAGTGAGACTTTCTGATCTGAGAATGGTGGAAATAAGACTCTCTCTTAAATATTTTTATATCTTCAAATACAAAGTTGTCGTAGAAGGGGCAAGCAGGCATTTGCTATGCTTATGAGATCCTTTCTCTTCTGAATACAGCAAGAGCTTTGTATGGCCAGAGCTGAATGTGCCCTTTTACTTGAGCACCTAAGAGTTACGCAACTTGCCTACTCGGAGTAATATAATTACCATTATTAACAACTATACGTAAAATAGTTCATTAAGCCTCTGTTTTACAAAAACTAATACATTAACTAACTAAAAATTACGTTCAATGACCCATCTGCTAATTACCAAAATCAGAATTCACCCTCCATCTGCTCAGAAATAGACACAAAACAAGGGGCTTGAGTCATCAAAGAATAACTGATCCAAACAATAATGATAAGTTCAGCTTTGTAAACAGCACTGGTTTATCACAAGTAGTAGAATCATATCAAATAAATGTTGTTAATTTGTGCCAGAAAAAACTCATATACAAAATGTTTCAGATATTGTTCTTCTCATTGTAAGCATCTTTTTCATCCCTGATGCAATTGATTTACATTTTATGTTATGCTGCTTCTGTAATTTAAAAATTGAAGCTATCAGAGTCCTATATTTTCAGGATTCCACTGATGGGACTGGAATTTAGAGATCTGGTATCTGGGCAGTTGAGATGACAGTTTAAAAATGTTTGGTATAAATATAGTGTATGGGGTATTATTATTCACTTATGCAGTATAAATATAAATGTCGCTCATAATGTAACATATGCTCAATCTTGTATGTGTAGATGAGAACAGAATAGAATAGAATAGAACAGCTTTTGTTATTTTCTATGTGTAGACTTGGCTCAAAGTCTTAAACTTGAATTTATGGAAGCTAGGAGATAGCTTTGAAAGTGGATTTACTGGTAGATTTAGCAGTGAACATTTTATAGACAGTTAGTAGGTAAGGAAGTGAAAGGAAGTGTTGGATCTAATTTACTATTTTGTGAAGGAACTGAGCAGTGGTTGGAGAAGATGGAATGAAACGCACAATAGGTCAAAGGTTATAGTATTTAACACCTTTTTTGAAGCTGGATGCCCTTTACACAGTCTAGAGGGGAGTACATTTGGGAGGAAAGAGCCCAAAACTGAACTTCTGGTTTGTAGCACTAAAGAAAAGAAAATAAATTCTCTTATTTACACTACAAATATTTCTTGAAATGGAATTTCAAAAAAAGTGATTTTTTTATCTTTTCATATATGTCACTTCTTTGGATCCTTTTCAGGGATGTACATTTTATGTGGCCATTAATGCTTATTGAGAGCAAGCAGAAGTCTGCTGTGTGTTGAATGAGGATCCTTTTCAGGGATGTACATTTTATTTATTATGTGGCCATTAATGCTTATTTAGAGCAAGCAGAAGTCTGCTGTGTGTTGAATGTACCATTGAAGCTGCAAGGTGACTCTTCGGCAGCTTGCAGGCGTTGATGGACCATGGTTTTTAACTTCTTGAGTCAAAATTTTGAAAGTGATTGGCATGTGTGAAATTAAATCAGCAAAAGCTTACAAGCTTATTGAATCACAGCACAAGCAACAGCAAAATGATCTTCTGCAAGTCTGATGTTTTGACAATTAATATCTATTCATATTCTACTGAAACCAGGGAAAGGAAAGAGGCTTTCTTTCTAAACAAATGGAGACCAGCTATACGTTCAGGTTGGAATTAGATCTAGCTCACAGAACAATCATAAATAGGAAACAAATGTCCTCAAAGGGTAGAAATTTTTTCATCTTTTTTTTCCCCTTGAAAATTACCTATACTCAACTTTTGCTATTGGCGATACTGTAGTTTATATGACACAAAGCAGTTTGCCCCTGTCTGTGCATACCACTCATTTGTGCTTGGCACTGGCATTTTTCTGAGTCTTAGCCATTATTTGGACACAGCAGAGAAATAGATTGAGAGAGAAGTGAAGGAAATAAATATGATGGAAGTTGGGAGACAAGTTCATGGGCACTTCAAATAAACATACGATCTAGATTTTTTAGGTTAAACTATCATTTGTTAATAATAAACTGAGTAATTCATTGTGAACTCACTTGTGATTACTTTTAATTTAATTTTTGTAATAATCTTAAAAGCATAAATTTCTATGAACAACAAAAGGAAGCTGGTGAACACTGGAGAAGATTATTCATTATTTCTGCATGACTCATGCTGTACATATGTGTTTATAATGTAGAAGATGCCCAGCACATCTGTTAAAAATACTTGGAAATGTAACGCATGTTCTCAGGGATATTTCCGAAGTACATAGAAATGGTTTTTCTTTGAAGAATTCAGTAATGAGTAAAGATTAAGGATACTTTTACCATGGTAGTTTCTAGTTATTTATTAAATGGGCTTGGTTATGTCTAAGGCAGAAGCCATATTTCAGCATGAAAACTTCAGGACAGGGCCTCTCCACACACACAGAAAAGATGAAGTAAAAATAATTCCTTCTCTTCTGTAATGTGATCTTCCAAAAATTAGTTCAAGAAAAATTACTTTGAAAGGCTGTTTTGATGACAGCCTAACTAAACTAACTAGTGTTTATTTTGATGAATTTTTAGTAAAATATATAGTGCTTTTGGAATTGTTTGCCTAAAATCATACTCTTTTCTTCAATTAACTGTCCTCACAAGGAGTTTCCCTCTCTGACCTAGCTGTATCTGCTAACAACATCAAACTTCAAATATAAAATGGCAGGCTTAATAATGAAATCTCAAAAAAAAAATTATTTCTGCCAGGAAAAAATCTCTCATTATTTTAAATTGAGATGGTGCTGAATGGAAACAAAAAATGCAACCATGTGCAGGACAGGTCTTGCTTAAATGCAGGTTTTGAAGGCTATGTGGAAGGAAATAAAAAATGTGTAGCTCATTTGGGAAAATTTTTTTCCACATGTATTTAATGGTAGGTGACTTTTTCCTGTCCTAGTTCAGTAAGCCGAATGATACCCTGATTTACACCGAGTGCAAATCTAACCTGGTGATTTTAATGTACCTAATTCATCTTGTCTCCATCCTTCTGTTTCTAGGCACCGTCTGCCTGTGACACATTTTGCTGTCCTCTCTGCACAACCTGGGATAGGCACCGCACAGATTTAGGGGTGATTCCATACCCACACCACCGAGCTTCTGTGGTTCTACCTCAGTCCTAAAATGCTATCATGGGGTTGTTAGTAGTTAGCCAGTGAACTACTTTTCTTCTAAATTTGCTTGCTCATCTCCTTGCAGGATAAGTGAAACAGAAAACATGTCTATTCTCATACAAAGGAGTTTATTTTCAGTGATTCTTTTCTTATCTTTATATGAGGATATTTTTATTACAGCTTAATTGATAGCTGACCTTTTCTCCATCTGCTCTAAACCAGGGAAGTACAGTGTTTCTTTTGTAATTACATTTCTGCCACAAGGTATTTTTCTTCTTTTAGGAGATCAAGACCATTATTGACAGCAGGATGCAGCCTTTTCAATATTTTAATCAAGAAGCACACTATGTTTGTCTGATGCTTTAGCCTGCCAAGAGGTGTTTAACAGTCTACTGGAGCACTGGTAGCAACTGAGCATTGTTCAGAAGATCTAACTAGCCCTAGGCTATACCAACCTGACAGACAGGACATTAGCTGAGGGCAGCAACTCTTCATTAATTGTTTATGCAGATGACCCTCTGGTGGAAAGGTGGGCATTTTCTGATTTGCCTTGGGCAGCGTAAACCAGCCTGAAACAGCCATTGCAATTACAGGATGTTAATGAGGAAGCAAAGAGAGAGCGGGTGGCACTGAGCACACTACTGTGAACCCTGCAACAGCAAGGATTTGTTCTTGTTCCCACTGCAGCCCGTGGTGAAATCCCTACCGATTTAAAGAGGAGAGGGAGCCGTACTCCTGGCTGAGATCCAGCACAATAGCTTCCCGTATCTCATCTAAGCTGCTGTCAGGGCATGATGGAACGATGTTCTGTCCTGCATGAGGCTGACATAGTGAATGACTGTTCTTTCTCTAATTACTCTTGCTCCAGACATTTGGATCGCTAAAGATGCAAGGAGAAGCTGGATGTTTCTCTGCCCTGTAGTCTTTACTCAGAGAGCTGAGAACTGAGAATATCACTTGGCTCATGGGGTGTGAGCTGTGACGGCTGAGATTGGTCATGGGTTTTTTTTCCACCTGCTGGAGGAGATGACATATACTATTACACTGAAAATGCGCTAGTATCCACAGTCAGAGCGGCCAGGTAGCCTGAAGGGAGTGCTTCAGCACTTACCATAGCAAGCTGAGTGGACTGAGACATCTGAATTGCTCCATCATTGAATTGTTTTTTAGGAAGAGTGAGGAGGATTATCAGGAAGGAAACAGTTAGATCAAGAATAAAATCACCATGGGATCAGGAAGCCACCCCTGTTGGCAGACTGAAAGCAGTGTAAAAACTGCTTTCTGTGTTGTGAAAAATGAGTCCTTAATTGCTTTTGTTTCATTTTATCAGATCAGAAAACCAAAGAGCTACTGCCTGTTCTGAGCTCCATTTTGGGTAAAGGTGACAACAAAGGTTAACTTTTGTTCTGTTAAGTGGTGTAAATCTAACAGTATTCCTTTCTGAAAGCAAAATCAAAATCAAATTTGTTTATGTCAGGGTCTGTTTTGGCACTGGAAAGTTGGTACCATGCAATTCTGAGAACATGTTATCAGGAAGCAATTAAATGTCGTCAGCTTAAACTCACAGCAAGAAGAATCTGGAGAATGAGATTGCTCACTACATATTATTTATTTTTAATGTGCAAGATTATAAAACTGTTCCAGGTAGCTTAGCTTCAATTTTTAAAGATTTTTTTCTCTGTTCCTGAAAGATTTCAGATTGATAGCCACAGAGATTGAAGTTTCCTAAGAAAATCATTGGCAACTCCCTGATGCGGTCTTGTCCTAATGCACGTTGTGCTATGTCCAGAAGGGCCACCCATGCAAGAGAGTTTTGTGTCCTTGCAGTTCTCCCCTTCTCAGTCAGGACTGAACTATGGTGATCCATGCCCTGACTTCATCTATTTATATAGGCAGTTCCTTTGCTGGATCCAAAGAGGCACTCCTAAGCACTGGCACTCCCTTCAATGTGCCAGCTGTTTTGTGTACCTGTGGAGCCTGAATCGCCAATCTGGGGGAGGAGATTACATTTTAGCAGTAAAACAGGGATGTTGCTAGGGAAGGTTTGGTTGTGTTTGGATGAACTGGTTGTTAAAATCGAAACTGGGGGCTGAACTAGCCGATAAACATCACCTCTAGCAAATTGTTTTCTTTTCTCAGGAGCCTGGTTACTTATGCTCTTCCCGTAGATGAGGAATCCTTCCCGGGCAAGAGGGGAACCTTCCTTGGCCCATCCCCAGGTCCTGCTCTGTGCTCTCTGGCATTGCCACTGGCACCAGCTGGCATTGCCACTGGCACCAGCTGGCATTCGATGAACAGCACACTGACAGATTAGAAAATGGTGCATTCAAGAGAAAACATAGATAACCAGTAAGACAGGTACTGAACGCTCCTTGTATAAAGGTTGAAACTGGAATAAGACAAAGTATTTCGTGGGTAAACAAGACCTTGCTGCTGAGAATGTAATGTCGGTAGCTCTTCTTGTCCTTCAGAAAATGACATTTTCCTGCTGCAAAAGGTCTCTTCCCAATTTCCCTTCAAAAGCACCTATTTGCCTGATAAATTTTATTAATTAAAAACAAATATTTGTCTTACTCCTACCTAACAAGACCAGACCTCTACGTTACTGGAGCTGGGATAAGACTTTCCTTTTGTTTCCTTCCTGTGATTCTGCACCGAACCTTTCGAGTGACAACTGGTTACATTGCGTTTTGGGTTGCATATCCAAAAAACAAGCTGAGAGGGAAGGAAAATTCCCTGTGCATAATCCAGAAATACCAAAGTGAGATGCTCAACCAGCTCAGATCGTTCCCTCTGCGCTCAGCTGGAAACACAGCTAATCTGGTACAGGGTAGACAAGGGGAGGTGGCTAATAATCGTCGGCTAGCCTGTACCTTCAGTAAATGACGTCAGACAAGAGCAGTGAGGAAGCACTGGGGAATGGTGACTCAGCCCAGTGTGTCCGAGTCACGACGCCTCCTGGGTCTGCTCTGCCAATGTCGTTTTAGTGCAGGGTTTTAGGGTTTGGGGTCTTATTTTTTTCCTAGCACTTTTTCAGCACTGTGCCTAGAATTAGATACTAGCTCCAGTGCAAGCTGCCTCCTAACGCTTCCTTTTATCTACTTTACAAACGAGTGAGCTGTATAAGGCAGGTGAATAGGTTTTTCCTTAGCGTGGCAGTAGTAATACAGCCAGCTTAGAGATGACTGCTTTATACTCCAGACCGAGGTTAAGTGCAATTGACTGGTTCAATAAACAGAAATGCAGGAATTAAAATAAGTGGGCATCATAAATTGGACCTGTTGTAATCTCTCATCTTTAAGGACATAGTACATGAGAGACCTATTCTCTGCCACAATAGCCTCTAAACTGTGGTCCTTAGAGAGCTGGGGAGTGGGCGCAGATTCACTGGACCAAAATTCCACGTATGCTCCTGTGCCAAGTGTTTATTAGTTCCCACAGCTTGAAGAGCTTGAATGAGACAGTGGGAAACACTGTGCACAGGGTATGAGTAGGGTGTAGGCCCATAGGAGCTTGACCGTGCCTCCAGCTTTTCTGTTTTTCTGGTTGTATGTCTAGTCCAACCCCTTCTATTCAAAAAAGTACCTGGGTGGTTATAAAAAGTATCTGGAAACAAGAAGGATCCTGTGTATCTTTATTCAGCTATGGCTATTGCAGAAAAGGAGAAATCTATACATGCTGCTAGTGACACAGTTAAAATACCTGCAAAATTCTTAGACTTCCTCTGTCTACACTGGTACCAGAATACTGCACAAACCATACGTGGGTGGATAGGGTGTCTTCTGTCAGGTAATGAGGAAAGGTGTTATGGTCCATTTGTGTTAATGCTTGCACATCCTTTGACCTTTCCACATGCAACACCCTCCATGATCATTAACAGTGTATTAGGACAACGCAGCCTGAATACTTTCCCATGACTGGCACATGACCGTGTGGCACATGGAATACAGGTTGGAGGATACCAGAAGTGACTGTGTATAATCCTTATTTCTTTATATACTTCAACTTTCAATCACAATACATAGATGTTGAACTCTATAACATATCTTGAAGACTTGGGCAGAGTTAAAGTGGAGAGCAATGTGATCATGGGTTAAGGCTATGGCTTTCTTGTCTGTGTCCTCAGTTGTCATAACCAGCAGTTTTGCATAGGCTTGTCTGTTGGGATGCAATGGTAGGATGTTGCTACAGTGCTGTCAAGACAGGAATCTAGAACAAACTCCTGATCTTCTGATTTCATGTCATGATTTCATTATAAATTCTTTATGTTTCTGCTGTCTGGAGTAAGGCAACAGCTTCTGCCATTGCTTCTTATGTGGGCTTGACTTACGTGACTAAAGAGGCTATAAAGCTAGCAAGTGTCAGAATAATCTTTCCATTAAACTGATGGTCCTTTTTAATGTAGTCTGTTTTCTTTTAATGGTAGATGGTATAGCAGTGCAATGGAAAGCAAATTATTTTTTCTTTTTAGTTTAATCTTCTTAGGGCAAGAGGTAATCCTCTGCTAATTCCCTCCATCAGAGCAAGCATATGTCTCAATCACATTTGTAGCTGGAGCAGAACAGCACTCAGCACTCAAATTATGCTAATAACCATTTAGATTACTTCTTCTCTGGCATTTATTCATATTGGGGATCCAGCAAGTAAGTCTTTCCACTATGTGAATTTATGTGTTAAATCCACATTATTTTCATTAATACCTCTGCAAGCTTTGGCATGCAACTGTCCAGCTCCTTGGCTTCTTGTCAAGCAAATGTGAAGCAATGCTCCAGTCCTATCCCGATGCACCTGAACCCTGAACCCTTACTTCTTAGTCCTTCCTATTTCAACCTGGCAGACAGGTGTGAGAGGGAATGCCAAGTGATGCCTCAAACAGGGAGCATATTTTATTTAAAATATTATGCAGGTAGATGAGGTACAAATCATGTGGTTATGGCATTCATGTAAGACAGTATAGTTATGTCATCCAAACTGTTAAAATAATACATAAAATATACACTATGTATATAGATGCCTATAAAAAGCCAGAAGAAACCTTGTAAAACATGGGTTATAAATCTGTCTATAATATTGATTCCCATGTATGCTGAATACTAGTTTTGGAGCAGTATATTTTATGCAATACAAACTTTTACAATTTCATTTGTTTTGTGTCTAAATTGAAAATTTATCTGTTTTGCCTGGTTTTCTTATCATACCGAAGTATGAACACTACTGCCTGCATGTATATATAATACTACTAATATTAAGAGTGATTGAGGCTAAGTCAATAGGATTGTCACTCATGTTTTGATGTACCTTTCCCTTTCTTGTCAACTTTCCCCTCTGAGCAATTCTTGATGGATTTGTTCTGCTGCTGATAAGCACAGCTGAGTAGTAGCTGTGAGGGTGACACGAAATACAAATTTCTCTGCAGCATCTCCTTAACAATGCAGAACAACAGATACCAGTCATTTGTAATTCTGTGCTTTGAATGAAAGATCTCCTTTTGCATCAAGGTACACATGAATTGCTGAACTCAGATACGATGGTTGTAAAGATCAGTTGTCATAATCCAGGCATTTTATGTTTTAGAAACTGATGGCTATTGAAAAACCTGACCTGAGTGTTTCATGCAACTGTGTACACCTCAGAAAGGGATGACTGGAATTTAGGGAGGATTATCGTTTACTCAGACGAGGCTTCCAAAAGGCATGCTGATGCCTGTTACAACCACTCTGTAGAGCGAAAAGTTCCTCAATGTAGATCTGTGTTTAGAGCTAAATTTAGGTCTATATTTGTGCAAATATACTCCAGGCCCTTAGCATTTATGCTTACAACAGAAATGGGCTATCTTCTTTGGCCAGAAGCTGGAGACTAGCTCTAGGTAGTGAGAGATGACCCTGGTTCTGAAGAACTTTTAAGATATACTGGTGAGAAGTGGGTAGGGAAGCAAATCAGAGAAATGGCTTGTCTGAAATCACAGATAAGTGGCAGAATTCAGGTTCCTGGCTCATAGTGTCTTCTCAGGGCACCGTCTATTTTGGACAGACGTGCATTTGCATCTGCATACACACTCAATCTATGCTAATGTGCAATCCAGTTCTTACAAAGTGTTCTCTTTCTGAATATTATAAGGATTATCATATCCTTAAGAGGATGACTGAAATACCCAACGATCTATTGGGGGAGTGTCAATTAAAGTTTTAATGCTGTAACAGCTGTTGTCTGCTTGTAAATGATTTCTCCTAATTTTGGGATTTTTTGTGAGCACATAAAATGCTTTGTTAATAAATGTGAAAGTCCCAAAGGAATTCTGTACATTAAACTTTAATAATTGAGGAGTGCAGAGGAATAGCTGAAATAAAAATGACTGCATTATGGAGCAACTTTTAAAATGTGCCACATCTACTAAATATATCATAAACTTCCATGATACAGCATCTATTTTGGTTTTTTTTTTTCTTCTGGAGACATCAGGTCTCAAATCCCTGTGTCGTGGTTTTGGCTGGCATAGAGTTAATTTTCTTCCTAGTAGCTGATACAGTGCTGTGTTTTGGATTTCGTATGAGAATAATGTTGATAACACACTGTTTTAGTTGTTGCTAAGTAGTGCTTATACTAAGTCAAGGACTTTTCAGCTTCCCGTGCTCAACCAGTGAGGAGGTGCACAAGAAGCTGGGAGGGGGCATAGCCAGGACAGCTGACCCAGACTGGCCAAGGGGTAGTCCATACCATATAACGTCATGCTCAGTATATAAACTGGGTGGAGTCGGCAGAGGGGGTGTGATCGTGACTCGGGAACTGGCTGGGCGTCAGTCAATGGGTGGTGAGCACTTGTATTGTTCATCGCTTGTTTTGTATTTTTTTAATCTTTGTTATTATTATTATTCCCTTCCTTTTCTGTCCTATTAAACTGTCTTTATCTCAACCCACAAGTTTTACTTTTTTCCCCCCAATTTCTTTCCCCCATCCTGACAGGTGAGGAGAGGGGAAAGTGAGCGAGTGGCGGCATGGTGTTTAGTTGCTGGCTGGGGTTAAACCACGGCACCCTGAAACAAATTAGTTAGCATAGGTTATTTTGAAAATTAAAGTTCCCCTTAAAATCTCTTTGTGTCTAACAAGGCATTCTGTTACTTTCCAGTACAGGTCTACTAGCTTCAGCAAAACTACAGCTATTTATATCATCTGGAAACTTGGCTATTCATCATGTGCTATTCAACTGGTGTCTTGAGCGGTTTCCTTTCAAGTCTTCTTTTCCCAATTCCTTGAACTCCTCACATCAAGTCAAATTCGACACAGTGCTGGAAGATGCAGCCTAGGCAAATGAGTAGCCTGGAGATGATATGTACTATCCAATGGTGAGGATTACTGGGGGTAAAAAAATTTCCACATTGTAAGCTGTATATAAGGAAGATTCAAAAGCCAAAATTTACCAATGATTCACAAGACCAGCTTTCCCTAAAAGTGGTTCTAACCGTAGACATTTTATCAACTTCGATATTTACAGGGGCTATAGAGGTATATAATGATAACAATAATATTAATAATAACAGTAGTAATAATAATGAACTATATATCCTACCAGAAGTAACACACCCAGAACAAAAAACAACAAAACCAATAAGATATTAAAAGAAGTAATATAACCAGATGTAATAACCAAAATTTGTGTATTCCAGGCTAGTATTATCTGCAGCTGACACAGGACTTTTTGGGGGCTGATCACAGCCTCATCCTATAATATTGTTGTTCTCTTTGGGTCTTGCTAGCAAGGATGGCCGTGATTATTTTTTTCCTTGCAAGTTCGTTCACCCTTTGTTTCGCAGAAGTTACCAGCATTAGCTGCTGCCCTAGATCATGCACCTCTGAGTCGTTGCTGAGGGAGTTCAGTATACTGAGTGTTCAGCAGTGACTTTGGTGTGATTTTAATTTAGACGAGACAAACTGGTGCATATCTTTTCCACTACAGCACTCATTTATATACCACATCATCTCTGTCTCTACGCTGGTCACATACATTACGCATATATATAGCACATGCAGTCAAATCATTGCAAGACCCAGGGGTAGCTAGCAGATTTAAAACTGTCCATGGTTGCACACGAGAGGTTTCTCTGTCAGGATCAGTGCCAGAGTGGATGTCCGTCCATGGTCTGTGGTCCCCAACAGCTTTGCCCCCAGCAGCGCTCTCAGGAGGAGAAGCAGCCTGGGCTTCCCCCACCAGCAAGGGCAGTGGCATGGGGTGCTGCTGTTTTCCCCTTCTGCTCCCTCAGCAGAAATCAGCTCAGCAGATCTGCTGTGGTATTGCCAAAGGTGTGGTGCATGGCTGAGCTGGGGTGGGTTGGATCCACGCACTTTCCTCTTGTTATCAGAAACAGGCACTGAGGAGCTGCACTGACAGAGGTCTTCCAGAGCTCTGGCTCTTCACTGAAACACATGGGGCATTTCCCCTCTTCAGAAGCAGCGTTTCGGGCTTTGTGAAGTTCAGTTGCATGCCAGGTTTCCACTTTTGCATTAGAAGCACATGTTTAGGAGTGTACTTTCTTGTAGGGGCTACACAGAGGAAAGAGAGGTGTCTCCTAGAGCGCAATGCCTTGTAAAGACAGACCAGTCCAAACTGAGTGGACATCCATAATTTCTTAGCATGATATAGGGGATATTTGTTTGGGGTGATCTCTGTTTTGAGCACCAATCTTCCTTCTTTTTTCAAATGGCATTTAATTGCACACTTCAAAAGCTTTTACTTAGTAAAAAAAGTAATTGTTAATGAAATAACTTGATGGAGTACGATTTACTGGACTTCTTTTTTATAGTTGGAACAAAAACACAACAGCGTAATTATGAGTTAATTATTCTAATAACTTTCACTTTCATTTTTATTTTTAATCTTGATTTCCTTTTCTATGCTGAAGAATAGAAGACACTCTAAGCAATGAATTAATTAATTACTTTAAGCTCCTTGATTTTTTCCTTGTTCTTTCCTCCCCCTCTTTTCAGATCATTAGAACTATGAGATAAACAGGGTAAGATTTCGTTTGCTAGCTCCTTCCTTTCTCCCACCTCCTCCAATTTTTTTTTCCTCCTTTAAATCCCATTTTTTCTCCCTCCTTTACGCACACCTTCTTATCTATATTTAAGCTACTTCAAGAGCAGGTAGAAAGGAAGGGCAGTAAAAAAGACCCATATCCATTATTAGTTTCTCAGTGGGTGAATTTCTGCAGTTCTTGCTGTAGCCTATTGAAGTCAATGGAGCTCTACTGAAACGTTTTTGGGGATCTCTTGTCTCCATTAGAGTCATCAGAGACATCACTCTGTTTTGCCATTTGGATCTGCTGCATAAGCAATATGGTGTTGTGTAGTCCTGAGAGCAAGAAAATCCATGTCCCCCACATGGTTCATAATTAGCAGCACTCCTTCCTACCTGCTGCAGCTTTCACCCTCAACTTCCACTCCTTGGAAACTGGGAATTAAATCGGGTGATGGAGAGGGAATTATCTGCTGCAGCTTTGCAGTGCAGGCTTATTCAGACACATCAGATTAAATTTTCCCTTTCCTGAGAGAGAGCAGTAGGGAATTGTTGCTGGTGCTGTGCAGGACCAAGGGGTCCAAACAGGATCTGGGGTGGGAGAGGGTTGCTGGGAGGAAGATCTCCTTGTGCAAATAGACCAGACCAGTGACGAGTGCCAGCAGAAGACGACCGAAGGCTACATTTGCATTGCCTTTTGCAGGCGGACACAGTATGCTCTGCCTGTGCTCCAGGTGGACAAGAAGCTAATATATTTTATGTTTCAATGGACCTTTGATGCTTGCAGGGCTGACTGTAGCTACATGCTTCTGTTTCATAAATAACTTACAGTCAGAGGCTTGGAGTTGCTTGGGCAGAGCAAGCTCATGCCTGCCTTCACAGTGGGAACCTGAACACCATGGAGGCTTGAAGATGCCTACTCCTCAGTGTAGTAGCAGCATCAGGGCTAGTGCATGAGCTCTTCTGATGCACAATTCAGTTATCATGTTTCTGCCATGCGCATCATAAATAGGGACTGGTGTTTTTCATCCACTGTTTTAACGTGCTATTGTCTGTTGGTACTTGTACCTGAAGTTTTTTTTTTTTTGAAAACACACAGGTCCTGTCCCTCTGCCATCACAGTTCCACAAATACTTTAAGCTGGAACAAACCGTCGTTTCCACTAAAGGAAGACATGCTTTCCTCTCATAGGCAGACGTAAATGCCTGACTCCATGTTTCTCCCTCCCTTCAGCAGCACGTTTGTGCAGCAAGTTGAATCAGAGAACCAATTCACATTAGAAACCATCCAGCAAAAATGGTTAGGTTGACTTCTTTTGGCAGCAGCACTCACGCCATCTTAAAGCGTGCATGAAAATATGGTTATAGTTTTGCTAACTAGGACAATGATTAAAGATCCAGTGAGTCTTGCATTTCCTTTTAGCCTCTGTTCTTTTACTGGGTGCATTGAAATATGTCTTTAATATTGAAATATGTCTTTAATGTAGTAAGTTATACTCCTGTAAGCTACTTAATATATGTAGTAGTACCTAATGATGCAGATATTCTGAGCCCATTATAGTCAAAGAGAGTTTTGGCATTAACTTCAATGAAGCTAGGATTTCACATGGAATTTCAGTGTTAATGAAAAACAGATGAGAATAATAACTATAAATTCTGCTAGTAAATGGTGAAATCTGTGAATCCTACTCAGCATTTACTGTAATATATTTTTTGCCTCAATAAGATTCGCCTCAAAAGAGATGCATATCAGTTTGCAGTGATGTTGTTTTGATATATTTTCATGGTCTTGCAAAGCTGTAATTATTCAACTGGGGGGGGGGTCAGTTCTTTAGCTTGTTCTTAACATTGTTTTCATCTTTCCTCTTTGAGCCTATGGGAATATTCTTTCTCTGCTCTCCTCTCCTCTCCTTTTTCTCTCTTCCTTATCCTCACCCTCTCCCTATTCGCCCCTCCCCTCTTGTCCTGCTACTCAGAGAACATACATACCTTTCTGCTAAACCTGCTGCCATTTCTAATATCTGAATAACTGTATTAACTCTGAGAGGTGTGTTTTTAAGGTACAGTTCTGACATGTTCCGTGAACAGTTACACATAGACAAATCACACTGACATACGTGTTTTTAAAACATTGGCTTATCAATGTTTCTGTCTACCCATAATCATAGCTTCAGTCTTGCAAAGGGCTGAGCATCTCCTCCAAGTTGCTGAGCATTACCAAATCCCATTGGTTTTGAAGAAGAGACGCAGAATATCTGGAAGTCACCCAAAACCCCCTTCCACGCCTAATCAGGGTGGTGTATGAAATGGCATGCTTATCAATGCTAGTAGATCTGTCACATTTAAATTATCTGTAGGTGGCTTTGTATATGTTTGTTTTAAAAATTAGTCCATGAACTTCGGGGTACTCTTTGTAGGCAGGTGATTTTTTGATATGTTTGACTTCAATCTGAAAGTATGTATTGAATAATGAGGTGCATATTTTCTTCTCTACTTCTGCTTTACGTTCTTCCAACATACTTTACTGGCATACTTTTTCAGTTTCCCGGGCTGGCTCTACAGTGAGTAGACTGAGAAATAAAAATTGAAAGAAGGCTGTGATTGCTGCTTACACAAGTTACATCCAACCAAAGATTGATTTTAAAGTGAGAAAGAGTCTGCTAAGATGACAGATAACTACAGCTTGGCTTCTGAGCCCTTGAGTGCTTCCCAGTGCTTTGTGGCATCTTTGGAAGTGAAACAAGGCTGTGAAGTGTCGCTAGTGTCATGGGGACAAGGAGGTCAAGGGACTAAGGGTCTCACTTTGTGAGTGGGAAAGGAGGTGCAGGGACATTGGAATGACATAGACAGATTAAAATCATGGAAGGCAAGTCTTAGGGTCAGAAACTTTTGTCCACTGCTTGGGAAAATTAACAAATCATTTTAGCAGTCTTCTAAAAAATACTGCTTTTTAGAAAGTTGC
Organism: Phaethon lepturus; assembly: GCF_000687285.1. Taxonomy (NCBI): domain Eukaryota; kingdom Metazoa; phylum Chordata; class Aves; order Phaethontiformes; family Phaethontidae; genus Phaethon; species Phaethon lepturus. The sequence continues at coordinate 60,681 of NW_010548214.1, forward strand.
AGAAAATGAATGAGGATGTTTTGGGTCTTGAAAATCAGAAAATTACGTACATTAATTCTGAAATTAAGCTATTTCATCTGTGTCCTGTCGAATTAAACATAAGGTGATATTTTTCATCTTTGAATCTTGACAAATTGGTATTTTTGCGGAACAAAAATATGTAACATAGTAAGTCTCTTTCTAGAGTCTTTGAGCTTATTAAAATAAATTGGTATCTAAATTTTGGATGGTTTTCAGGCAAATGAAGTCAGTATTTGTTTCTGAAGTGGCGGTTATATTTGAGCTTAGATTTTCTACTGTTATTCTGAAATATCAACTTATTTCTATAAAGAGAAGTGATTAAAGTTTGCCTTCATAAAGAGCATTTTGGTAGACTTGCACAAAAAGTGAATGATTATGGATTCCAACAACTTCAAGAATTTCTTTCTCATTTTTAGTTCAACAGTAGATCAACACAGGGAATTGCAAAATATTGCAGCTGGGGAGGAACAACCCCAGGCACCAGTATATTTGGACTGACCAGCTGGAAAGCAGCTCTGCAGATAAGGACCTGGGGATCCTGGTGGACACTAAGTTGAACATGAACCAGCAATGTTGCATTGCAGAAAAAAAGGCAAACGGTGTCCCGAGCTGCATTAGGAGGAGTGTTACCAGCAGGTCAAGGGAGGTGATCCTTCCCCTCTATTCAGCACTGGTGAGGCCACATCTGGAGTGCTGTGTCCAGTTTTGCACTCCCTAGCACAAGAGAGAAATGAACACACTGGAGAGAGTCCAGCAAAGGGCCATTAAGATGATTAAGGGTCTGGAGCATCTCTCTTGTGAGGAAAGGCTGAGAAAGCTGGGACTGCTTAGCTTGAAGAAGAGGAGGGAGATATCATCAATGTGTATAAATACCCGAAGGGGATGTGCAAAGAGACAGGCTCTTTTCAGTGGGGCCCAGTGACAGAACCAGAGGCAATGGGCACCAACTGAAACACAGGATTTTCCCTCTGAACATTAGGAAACACATTTTTACTGTGAGGGTATCTCCATCTGATACTCAAAAGCCACCTGAACTTGGTCTTGAACAACCAGCTCTAGATGACCTCAACAGGTCCTTTCCAACCTCAACCATTTTGTGATTCTGTGAACGTGGACTTCTTGTAGGGTACAAATCATTGCATTGGACATTTGCAAGTGAGAGAAGAACATCTTAAGATGTTAAGACATCCATATTCACTTACTTGTATCTGATACCATGTTTGTATTTGCAAGTTTTTGGAGAGAGATATCTAAAACTTGGGACTAGCAGATGCTAAAGTAAATCACCATATAATGATAGAAACACTAGGCCTTCTTTGCCTTTCTCTCTGTTTTTCAATTTATTTTATTGTTATTCTGAATTCTCTTGTTATATCCTATTTACAGCTGAATTGTGAAACCTTGAGGGCCTAGGATGCATCTTCTCTTTTTGCTGGCAGCTAGTAGGAACTTCTCAAAGCGGTCCAACACATTACACCACACTTGGAGAAAACTGCCAACAGTGGAGAAGCAGCAGTCACATTTACTGTGGGTGCCACCGTTTTTGGTGGAACCTTCTGTCTGAATATGAACGATGCTCTTGTCAAGGTAGAGGGCTCACTACAGTGTCTTCAGCAGGGGAAGACCTGTCCTATCCTTTACTTCTTACTTTCTGCGTGACTACGGAGAAATCATATGGTTTCTGTTCCAAATGTGACAAATGAGGAGCATAAGCCTCTCTACCCCACAGGTGGGTCGTGAAGATCATAATATGAGATGCTTAGTGATACACAGTGTATAAAATACATTTAATTTAATATTCTGTTTATCATGGAAATGTCCATGAACTGCAACTGAGATCAGAGTCCCATCCCATTGAACATATCAATCAAGTCTGATCTTCTAGGAACTGAAGCCATGAATCCTGACTCTTGCTCTTGACTCCTGGCAATATGGTATTCTGCCTTGGCAAAATTAAAAAAATTGCAAGTGTTTGGACATAGACCAATTCCTCCTGGGATGCCTCTTAGTGAAAATGACTTCATATATATAATTGAAAAGGTAAAACAAATCAACCAGCCAACCAGGTATTCAGAGAAAGGATAGAAAATACATCTTTCTCTTCTCTTTTGAATGTTTACATTGCTTTGCTATAATGATGACACCTGCTTCCTTTTAGGTGAATAACAGTCGTTTATGTGCAAAGGTTTTTCTTGAACATATTCCAGTTCAGGAAGAACATGTTCTTACCCTTCTGGTAAAAAAATCCTCAAACTCAAGACTTACGTATGGGGACAATCTGGCTGTCAATACGCACCAGATGTGTTGACCATAAAGTTGATTTAGTATTCTGTACCCATATTTTCTCATAAGGCAGACTAATGAGAAAAGAAAATAGATAAGGGAAATGTCAAGGAGAATTGCAGTGAAAATTTAGATTGTTTTGCAGACAGGTAAATAGAAACGGGGATAAAAAGCGGGAACTTTAATTCTGACACAATTGCTTCTGCTGTACAATACCAGACACTTTTAAAAATAGAATTTAGGAAGGCAAAAAGCCCTTCGTTGTAGAAACCTGGCTGCCTCCATCAAATCTGTAGCTAAGCATATTCTTACACTATGCCTGTCAGGAGAGGTAATCACAAACATGACTTTGAGCAAATAAATGTTATTATCAAGTGTATTCTAGTTCATTTAATGGTGGGCATCTGTGAGACCTTGCACAGTTTTAAAGAATCTATTGTTGGAGCAAAATTCTATATTGCTGAAACACAAACATCGTAGGAAACAGTGCCATCTTCAATAAGGGAAAAAAGAAATGCTACTGTTGCAGGGTCCTGTATGCTGGCTGATGTTCAAGTTCCTGTATCAATCATCATTCAAATGAAATCGTATACTCAGACAGGATGTGTTGATGAAATTATTTGTTGTCCCAAAATTATTCAATATAATTGATCACTTTGTAAGTAACTCCCTTCTTATTTTCTTACTGGTTTCAAACTAGTTATTTGAAAAAAAAAGTGTGTTTCATCCTTTTGTTATGGGAAGATAGTGTAGAGCAAAGGAGAGAGACATGAACTAGAATGCAGGAGAACTGATGTTAAGCACTCCCACTGATCTGGTGACTGATCTTGACCAAGTCAGGTGGTCTTTTTTCTCTCTTTTCTGTTTCCAAGATGATGATAATGATGATGATACTGGTCTCCTTCAATAAAGTGCCTTGATATCTACTTGCTGAAGATATGCATTATGTGAAAATCAGGCATTTCACCAGCTACACAAGGCAAATGTTCAGCTCCTGCTGTATTCGGTCACTGGTCCCTCTGACTTGAGCTTATAAAGTTAGGTAAAAATAAGTGACAGGAACAGATAACCAGTTGCCGCCTTCATGCATAGATACATAGACAATCTCAATCAGATGTGAACAAAGAACAGATGTTTCCTAAACATATGTGCAAACAAAAAATTGCAAGTGTGCGAAAGTTCATGAGCAATGAGTAAAACAGGAGAAATGATGTAAGCAAATATTTGATTTGGAAATTTTCAGCTAGCTCTAAAAATGGCACGTTTAAGAAAATGAAAGGATTTAGGGATTTATTTTTTTTTTAATTCTGAGCCATGAGGACATTTTTCTAAGCGTCTTCAGTCTTTTCTGAACAAGAATAGAATGGCTAAATGGACATCATGCCAGGACATGCATCTGTTTGCATCTAGGCTTCTCTCCACATGGTTGAATTTGTAATGTAGACAAGGAATTAACTTTCCTTTCCAGATTCTTTCTGTGCTAAATTAATTTTCTCATGATTCAGTTTCAGTCACCTTACAGCCTTCCAGGACTTTCATTTTTCTCAAAGTGAGCATTAAAATGGCTTATTAAAAACTCAGCTGTTCTTCTACTGTTATATTTTCCTTCCTTCAGAAGATCTCAAACTTTCTCTTACCCCACATTCAAATTATTACATCATAATGCCATTGATTTCAGGGCAGATCTACAACATCCTGCAAAAGAAAATTAGGTTGCATTCAAGTCTCTAATTGTAAAGATATTTTCCCACTACCTGACAGGCTACTCATTAGCAATATTACAAGCAGGAGATAAGTTGTTAAGCTTGGATTAAATGTCTTAAATCACTATGTGCTACCTCCTTTTGTCATTGAATTGGATGAAAAAACAAGTGTGAGCTTTCCTAAGATATAAAGATATAAAGAACATATATATACAAAATAGATACAAGGTAAAAAAAGGTATTTTTCTGTAAACGCAATTACATTTTCACTGTTAAGATGTTGATCATGTTAATGTTTCTGGAATTTCAGAGATATTATTGTGGTTTTGTTCTAAATATGTGAAAACAAACCTGAAAGATGTTGCTTTTTCTCAGTATATATGCTTATAAATGTCATGAAAATATGACTCTCTTTAAAAGCTTTTGGGGGCATGTGTGAGAGGTATGTGTTAAAATACATGTAATTCTCCACATCCTTTCATACAATTATACTTTTCCCACTTGGCTGAAGAAATCCTAGATACCATACCAAACAGGAACATTTACAAGTGTTTTTCTTTGATGTACACTGACTTAAAAGATATTTCACCCTTGAGGAAATACCCATATGATATATTTTGTATGCTATCAGAGGCAAATTCATCTTGGTGAAGATTATTTTGTCTCCTTAGAAATCTTCACATTTATGTATGAAGGCTGCTTCGTAAGGTCAAAGATACGAGTTCTCTTTTTCTAACATGAGCAAAGCAAAGGTGAAAGCTGTAAAATATCTGCAAGCTTACTTGGCACGTGATCAGCTCTGATTTACAGGGATGTTCATGTTACTGTTACTGAATTAGTATATTTGCACTAGCCTACTTTAATTTAGATGTGTTCCAGGCCAGTTAACTGGAAGAGCTAAATAGGTGTTTAGTGTTTAATAGATATGATTATTAGTTTTATTTAACTTATTAGTAGAGCTGAGTAGAATGGTTTTCCTCAGATGCAGAATTTTTTGAGATTTAAGAAGAATGTTCCTGTGCCACATGAGGAAAAGATTATATGTTCTGTTGAGGTTTTCATGTGAGCATGTGTGTCCACATATACACTCTGTCCTTGTAAGAAAAGAAGATAAATTTCTTGCTGCGTAGCCTGCTGGTGAGGGTGTTTAATGAGAAATATAAGCCAAGAGCAAGTGAGCTGAATTTAGGTAATCTTTATGCCTTCAGTACTGTGGGATGGGTTTCTCTCCTGCCTGCTCAGAAGGTCTGCAGTGTACCTGAGGGCTTCTACCCGAGAAATACTTAGTAATAGTCATGCTGTGAAAAGTTTCATTCCTGTGAATCAGTGAATGACTGAGAAAGCATTTGGTTGAAAAATTCCCAACCATTTCCATTGTCATTCATTTTGGTCATAGTTTTCTTCTTGCAGCTTCCCTTCTTTATCCCCTCTCTTCTCGGAGCCTATTTTGCAAAGATGGTTGCTTTCAGATAAATCCATTGCAATTTTAACAATGGTGATTCTTCAAACATCTGGCACAAGATCTGAGCTTGGAGTCCTGAGAATAACTAGCACCCTCCCGCCTGTCCTTCTCATTTGCACTTAAAAATCAAAACGAGTCTCTAGTGTTTTTGCTGCTGCCTCTGTTTGTATAAAACACATGAGAGACTCCACAGGAAAGAAGCCCTCTTAAGAGAAAGTGAACGCACAGCTCTCGGAGGTGGACAGTGCAGTTGGAAAATGGGTCCTGGGATACTGGGTGCTGCCTCTGCTCAGTTTTCTGCCCTTCCTTGGCTTCCCTCATGCTTTGTTTTGTTTCAGCTGCTTCTTCCCGTCCCCACAATTGCAGCTGGCTCTCGTGTTCAGATTCAACTGCATTTTCAATACCAAGCTGCCTCTGATTCTTTGTCTTTAAAGTGGCTTCAAGCTCCTGTTTCTGTTTTTTTTCTTCCAGCATTTAATTCTGGATAGCTAGAGGACATGCACAGGAAGGTCCAGGTTGCCAGATGTGTCAGAAGCACAGTTTGTCCCAACAGACTTTTTTCTGGTTGAGCTGAACTAAATATGCTTTTTGTTTCCAGCCACATCAGCTCTCCTGGCTAGGCAGCATTTTGCGTGGTGCACTTTAATGAACTCACTGAAAGCTTCAGGCTGCTTCATCATATCTAATTTAGCTGACTTTGCAGTCATTACTCCTCAGTAGACAGTGCCATGCTGTCCTAAACTGATGATGGCTGCTTTTCTAGGCCAACATTCAAATCTACTTGAATGAATCAAGTAAAATTCATTTCTAAACAGCTTTATTGTTCAGATTTACTTCTTCTGAATAAGGCACATGCTTAAGTGAAAGAATACTGTTCATATTTTTCTGCAACCTAATTTCTTTATCTGAAATAAACAATCACAAGAAATTCCAGTATGTTTCCAAACCATAGCTACCTTTGTGGGTAAATTGAGAAATGGAATATGAGTTTGGTGAGGAGGCAATGAAAAGCACAAATAGAGCAGACTGCATTGCTCTGACAAACCTGAGCATTGACCCTCCAGGTTCAGCACGTGCTCTTCTTCCTAACCTAACCAAGCCATGAATCTTGTCTCACTAACAAATGTTACCAGAAGACACTTGCATACAGCTTGTGCATTACCAGCTCATGTGGCTTAACGGAGGGACACACTTTTGTGTGTGCATTTTGTTGCACTAATGTGCCCTGGTTATGTCTGAGAAAGGTATTTGGGTGCTGAGCACTAGGAAAAAGCATCTTAGTTTTATAGACCACCCTACTGTAGAAGCTGAAGTCCATGCTGTTTGCTAGCTGCCCTGAAACCACCCTTAAACCACATTAAGGCAAAGCTGGTAGAAGTATGTATTTATTTAGTGGGTAAAAGAGGCTTTAAATTTACCCAGGTTTATAAAGGCACAAAAGATTAAAAGTTATTTTTTTAAATTTTTTTTTTTTTTTGTAAGAAGAGCTCTAACATTTCATCCCACACTTGACTGACAAAATGTTAGATATTTACAAGCTCCCGGTCAAGGATTCTTAAGGTTCTTAAGAACCTTTAGCGCATTCGTGGGAGAGGTGTTTGAGTTGGCGACACGTGCTTATTTCTGACGTCCTCCTCAACTGCTAACGCCCCTCATTTAGAAATGCTAAAGGCAAAGTAAGGGCAGTCATGGCAGGCACTTACCTAAACTATTAGCAAGCAGTACCTTACTGAGGTACGTACTTACAGCCTCGTCTGCCTGGTGAAGCAATGAACAAGTCCCAGTGAGGAGCCTTTCTGCACCCTGAACATTGTATTTCACAACAGTCTGGGAACCGACAGCCAGCTTCTGCGCTTATGTACAAGGCTAACTCATACTCGTGGTACCATGACACTGCCCATTTGACAAATTTGTGGATAAACAGTCTCACATGTTCCCCACTACACATGGGAAGGGCAAAATTCAGGTGGCTTCTATGCAGATTTTTTAAAAAAATGTATCTTTTGAAAACACCTCAGCTGTGGTGCCAACAAACAACTTTGATAGTAGTTAAGCACTGGTGTCTTCTGGCCCTGCTTATTCTGGTGTTCATTGCTCCCTTGTGCTTCCACCATCTGTTTGACATTTGCTTGTAGACTGTTAGGTTTAATGCTAGGCTCTTTTTGGGGGTGGAAACATTTCCAGTGCTGTTTTTGCATAGATCGTAGCCACAGCAGGGTTCTAGGTGCTAACACAGGGATATGTAGGGACATATATTTTCCTGACACTGCAGATCTAGATCCCCACTTATTTTATTATGTTCCAAGAATTATGTTCCAAGAATCTCCTGCTGCCACCTACATTGGAATTAATGATTCAAATGTTTAAGATTTCAATGCTTTTTAGATGCTTTGCCCACCTGCCCCCAACAGCCCCAAGTTCCATATTTTTTTGAAGCCACTTGGTCTCTTTCCACAACTATGTCATCACTCGGTGGAGATACAGTGTGTAGGTTAAACAAATTAACATAACATCTGCCATCAACAGCTGACACAACTTGCTGCTGTAGGGTGGATCACAGTGCACACGGCTGGTAGTTATCGTTGAATAGACAGGAGGAGAGAAGGGGATGAATGGACAGAAAATTGTGAGGTCTCCATCTCTCAAAACCAGAGATTTTAAAATCAGTAATTCTGCTGTCTTCCTCTGTCTTTTAAAATGCCTATAGACAACAGCAGTGAAAAAAGTATATAGAGACTTGCCATTGTTAATAAGGCTGCACTAATGCTTGTATTATGAAAATGAATAAATGAGTAAGGGAGGTCACATTTTTCTCCTGTCTAGGAAAGTCACCATATCAAGATATGTGCTGAAACACTCTGCCAAACTGGAGCTGGAATCAGGCAAAGCCTGCACTTTATCCCTGCTTTGTCCATTCACTGCCATCCTATTGGAGTTTCTGCATGTCTGAGGGGAAGTTGAGGTGATTGTGCAAAGGATAGACAACAGCAAAGAGCAGAATGAGGTGAGGAGACAAAGTGAGACATCAGGTGGGGATGTTGGAAGTAGGCTTTCACACCCAGCTCTGGAGGGGTCTTCAGGAAACTAAACTTAAGCCAGTGTTTAAAGGTTTTGCTGAAATGGGTCAAGGAGAAAATAGGTGAAGAATGTGTTAAAAAAGGAAGGAAATGCCTGGGCAACGTAGTATGGCCATGCTGTAGCTCTGTTGCTGGGTTAGAAGGGTGTCTACGTGAAATTTCCTATTATAGATAGCCAGACTGGAATGACATTTGTGTGACATTTTCGTTTGTATATTATGTTCTCAAACAGGTTAAACCAGACTGAAGCACTTTCATACACGTTAATGACTTGTGTGGAGAAGATTTGTCTTGTGATGCCTCTAGTTCAGGCAACACACAAAGAGGCAAGTCGGTTTCTATATTGTTATTCTATCTTTTTTAAGCTAATATTGACAATATTGAGTCCCAGACTTGCAGCCCTAAGGATTGCCAGTGCTGAATTAGAGATCTTCTGCCTTAAAAGCACGTGTATGGAACTAATCAGGTAGGAAACAATGTGCACAAGCTGTGTTCTGTGCTCCTGGCAGAAACCAAAGAGGGTGTCTTCAAAGTGCAATTAGCACAGCGTGTACATTGTGCCTTCTGGACTCTTAAGTACTGTATTCTATAAGAGCCAGACCAAACATATATACTATTGTTGTCATAGTAAACCTGATCTCTCTGTGTCTGGATGTGCTGAAGAAATTTGAAGTTTAGGCATTATTAGTGCTGGTTTTGTCAATTTTTTTTCTTTCAGTAGGATTGTAATTTGATGTTCATGTAGCATTTTGTATTGAAATCTGTGTAAAACATCAGACCAGACATTCCCTTGAATTGTGTCTCTCTGGAGTATTTAAGCAGCTTTCTAAGGTTGCATTTCTTTTCTCACAGACAGCATAACTTATATTATTAAGGTATAACACTAAGTCCATTTAGTGCAACATACAGCTATTTAATCAACACTGGAATTTTACATCATCATAGATGTAAAAGCAGTTCTTATTTTAATTAGGAATTCCTCTGGATACTTAGAAGGGCTTTTAAGAGAGCCTCTTGGGACATTTGATTTCTTGTCCATTTTTTCATGTTACTGTTTTACCTGTGGAGAGAAAATCATCTTGGCTCAAAGATTGCAAGGATTTCTGAGGTATTTCCAGGGAAACGTTTTGAGAAAGTCAGAGCTGTTGAAAAGAAATCCAAAGCAAATTGATAACAGAACAGGAGAAAATGGGTTGAAAGGAACAGTCAAAAAAGGGGAGAGGAGTAGAATAAAAGACAGTTTGGAAGATGGCTGAAATGCTTTGAAAGACTGAGGAGAAAACTGAACAAACAAGAATGTAGAGGGGAAAAAAGAAAAAATCTAAAACATTCAGCAATAAAGAGAAATGAGAAAAAAACATTAAAAGTGGAAAAGAGGAAAGAATGAAAGATGGGAGGGAAAGCACGTAAATGGATTGATGGCAAAGGAAAAAGAGGACAACAAGAAGTGGATGGATATGTAGATTAATTTGGAGAGAGATTATGTCTTTAACATTGTCATATGGGCATGATGTGCATTTTGCTGACAACTTCAAAGTGAGCAAGAAAAAAAGGAAGAGAAGTTCTATACTTTGGACAGCAAAGACGTGTGAATATTCAGGAGTCACAAACTATAGGTAAATCTTGGTGGTTTACAACTGATAACATCAGATTTTGGCAATAAGCTTGTGAGATACTGTTTGCATCTAAAGTAGAAAACCGATATACTGTGACCAGCGCCAGAACCTAGTGGGGTTTTTTGGCAGAGAGAATTCACATCTCGCTCTGCTCTACTAATGAATCAATGTTTATAGTCTCAGTTTGTCCTTTCTTTAACAAATTCTATAAAGGGAATGAAATTCAAAATCAGTATTGTTTTTCAGTTTGAGAAGATTTGTGTTTCTTCAAAGGTGTACCTTAAGTTTCAGTAATCCAGGCCTTACCTAAACTCATTGAACCCTCAAAATTAAGCCGGAAAGATTCTTTGAAGGCTGAGATCAATATATTTGGCAGAAAATGTTCAGGCCAACATTCGGGTAGTAACTCTGATATGCAAGATCGGGGCTGGAGAATATCTCAAGGCATTCACATTGTCTGTACCATTCTTCAGCTGCTCTGAATGCCAGTTTGAAATAGCCTAGTGCGTGAAGTTCCTTTCAACACAGGACAGTGATTTTTTTTTCCCTGAAAAATTATGGCACAAATCTAAGGGTTAGTCTAGCAAAGACATGCAGCTACTAAGAAAAAAAGAGGTTCTTTCCGGAGGAAGAAAATGCTGACATTTTAAAAGTTGGAAAAAGTTCTCAGTAGTAAACTTTTGAAGGTATCTTGATTTAAAAGTGCTGAGTTGCCCATTTTATTTATTTATTTGAAATTGCTTATTATTAAATTACTCAGTTTATTTACATGTTTTAATATGTCTAAGGTCTGAACTTCAGTATTCTGCTGTTTAAAATTTAGGCCCAAATTTATTACCAGGTCTGCAGACTATACTCTTGGTATATAAAATCATATGAAAAAACTTACAGTATTTATTTTTTAAACAGTTAATTGAGACAAATTAACCATGCTTGTCTAGTAAACAAGAACTGTTATCCCCTTTTAGAAAAGTCAGATTTGGGGTTCTGCTGGTTGGTGGTGGACAAAAGATGCAAAAATCTTTATTTAAGAAAATGCAGAAAATCCCGTTTTCTTAAACATACAAAGAATGAAATAGGGCATATTTCTTTGCCAACATCTTTCAGATGTTAATTCTGCCCAGATGGTACTCTTTCTAGACTGTTCTTCAGAGCTACACTCCTTTTTCAGTTCATTACCTTCACTTTATTTCTAGTTTGTTCTTTCCTGTGGCTTCTGCTGCTCACGTAAGCACCTCTACCAAAAATAATTGTCCTAGAACACTTTTGTACGTGTGCCTGGTATGTACTTCTCTGTTGGCCAGAACCTTGTGTTTTGGAAGCTGCAAATTGTTCCCATCTTTTTGCTCCATGAAAGAATTTCTTCTGTTTGTTCCTTTGCAAATGAAGAACACTTGTTAAATCATTAACTTCCAATAAAATTTTAGTGAATCATGACAGTACAATGAAGATCACTGTTATGCATTACTTGGTCATTTTGAAATGGATTCTCTATGAATGTTTGTTACCAGTTTTCCAAGAGCTTCTCTCAACTTTTTCTAGTAAAAGAATGAGAAAGGAAGGGCTGAGCTTTACACAAAAGTCGTGACTGAACTCTGGATAAAACACTGGTCTGGTTGCAAGCAGCATCAGATCAAGAATCACTTCATACACGTCTCTAAGCAAGTTGCTGAAGTCCTTCACACTTTAGTTCACAAGATAAAAATGCAAACAATCGTTTTGTCCTGTTATTTACATTATTAACAGTTTACTCTTTTCCATAAATATTTGGGTAGGGTAAGCCCTGGTTTATCTTTCATTATCTTGTACCCAAGTGTATTTAACACGCATATTTCAAGGCCATTCTCTTCCTGCTACTGTAATATAAGGACACAGTAGTTTTCATCTACTCAAGAAAATCTTAGGGCAGTGACAAGTGAAGTTTGGATGTTTCTGAAGTTGAGTTAAGCACAGAGAAGTTCAGTTGCATAAACGAGTCTCCTGAGAATCTCTTACCTACCTGTGGTTTACTTAGGAACAGGCTCCCTCATGAGGTAATCTCTCCTGCTTCAGACGTGGGTAGAAATGCCATAAAACCAGCTTGTTGCTGATGTGTGATGATTTCAGTTATTTGTACCAGTTGGGATTCAGTGGGAATGTTTAAATGCATCATACTGGTGAAATAAATAAATCATTAATTTAACTTAATTCAGAGTTCCTCTCTCTCTCCCTGCTTTAGGATAGGGTTAATATTTTTTCCTGTCAGGACTGCAGTGCATTTTAATTAATGTTGGGAATACCTGTGCAGCGAATGTGTACTTCATGGCCACGTAAACTTTAATGTTTTTATGCTTTTACTTCTATTACAGAGTCACTGTTCTTGTTCGGAAATGGAAAAGAGCTCTATAATATACCTGTGCAAAGTACCTTTTTTATATGGACTTCAAAATTGTTTTCTCTAAATTTCTTCAGCTTTTTAAATGCCTCCACATGCTGCTGTAAAAGCAAAGCATTTTTTTTCTTAAACAGACCTTAACAGTTCATCATACTTTTGAATAACAAGTGGTTGATCATGTACCTTAATTACAGGAGCAAATTGAAGGCAGTTGTACTATTCATCAAAATAAATTGCATATTAGTTAACTAATGAAAAAGTCAACAGACAGAATAATAGCACAGTGTTAGTAAACACAGGGGCAAAATTCTTAGCTGGTGTAAATCAGCATGGCCTTAATCTCTTCAACTGAGTCGTGCTGGAAGCCACCAGGTAATGATCTGACCTTTTTTGGTTAAATGTGTGAAGAATTATGTGCGCTAATTTTACTTTGTGAAATTAGGGGGCAATATTCATTGATGCTTGATATTTAGATGTTGCTTTTTATCTGTCCTTTCAAATAAACCAAAGAATCATGTTGCTCGTATAATAGGAGACTTTGGCTTCTGTTCTGGAGAATGTGATTTGCAATACCCATTTTCCAAGCCAGTTTGATATGCTTAAATACAGAGATTAAATGTCTGGGATCAGAAAGTTCAGTCATTAGATGAAGTAAAGAACTGTGATGCTGCAGATAAAACATTTTGAGATCTAGCTAGATAAAAGACTAAAGGCCAAAGTTATTCAGTGTACAAGAGGAAACACATTTCACACATAAGGATAATGATTTTCTTTTCAGGGAGAGGTGCAATAGGTATTCTCGGTGCAGTGCTGGCTCACATAAACTGGAATGTTTTCTCCAAACACTACTTGGGTCTCTTGTTTTTATTGTTTTGTTTGTTGAGAATCTCTCCAGTGCTGCAGGTACTTTCCAGATGTACAAAGTTTCCATCCCTCCAAACCTCATCGGTAAACAGGTCAGAGGAAGGAAGTAACAACATGGATATTCTATAGGAATCAATACATTTTGCTATAAAGACAGCAGGGCAGAAAATGGATTTTGAAGCAGGGAGAAAGAACAGAGGGTAGAGGCAGCTTTAAGATAAATTAGTAAAGGTCAGCTGGTGCAGAAAGTGACTGTTGAAGGGTGCCACAAGGTGACTCTTCAGGGATGTGATAAAAGGGCAGGAAGAGCTCAAAAGTCAGGCACAACAGAGGTAATAAGAAGGGCAAACCTGTTGAAGTGTAGTATCCACATGACTTTAAAAAGACCTTCAATGCATTTGACTATAAAAGTATATGCCAGCACTTGTTATAAGAGCATTATTTGGAGGGGAAAAAACAAAGGTTAAGTGCTAGAGAATTGGAAATGCCGGATTTCTGGGAGCTGTGTTGCTTTGAGTCTGTTCCCAAGTGCTCTCATGCTGGCTAGGGTATAATTTAAGGGCCCTGTAAAAAGAGGAAAAAATAAATCACATATAATATTTAAAGAAAACAAAACAGTACACGTAGAGGTGGATGGACATTTTCAGTGAAAGGAATTACCCTAAACCACTCTTACATGGAGAAATATAGAGTGAACAAAAAGAATGACTTTAGGGGTCACGCTAAGGGTTTATTTGACCCAGGCCTCTGTCTCCATATGTTCTAATGTATAGAATAACCCCTTACCCATGGTTTTCTGCCTGTTTCCATCAATCTGCATGATAAAGTGGGCAAAACATGTACTAGATGTTTTTCTTTTTTTACTAAAACGTAGATAAGCATAGCTACTTTGTAAGAATTAAGAAGAGGGAAGACTGAGGAAGAACAGGCTGAAGTACTTTCCATTCAGCAATCAGATCACATATATATGACCTTGAGTTTAAGCAATGGACTTCTTTACAAAAGATATACTTGGCTACTTTGGCCACTCTTGCTCAAGAGCTTCTGATTTCAGTGCATGCCATTGTCATTCACTAGCTGTCAATACCTGGTGAACAAATATGTTGAAGTGATTTGCATCTATTAACAGATGATTTGTGAACATGAAAAATAGGTGATACTATCAAGTCATTTATGATGGAAATCATCTATGAAAGAACATTAATTTAAGGCAGCTTAACTTAGAACAAAATCATTGACCAAGTCTCAAAGACATTTCCTTTGAAGATCTCCTGCATGACAAATTATTTTTATGTATTTGCAAACAACTGAATAATTTCCATGATTGTTCCTGGGTGAGTGCTGCATAATCATGAAAATTAGTGTAGGGGAAAACTAGCAGACTCATTTAATTATCTTTTTCCCCTTGCTTTGTATATCAGAGGCTTTGCTTTGTTTATATCACTTTTGCTTTTGCACAAAGGGGAAATGTTTTAGGCACTGGTAATACGTGATGTTTGTGTGAAGAGTAGCCCTGATGGTGTTTGGCCGTCTTGAAATCTCCTTTTGGTTTTAGGGCTTCTCCACTCCTGGAGCAGAAACAATACCCTGTGACTTAGACAATCAATCACACAGCATGAATAATGAGCAAACACTCAAAGCAACAGTCACATTTGCATAAACCATTCATTCAGTACATTTGAATAACCACCAAATTAATGAAAATCAAAAGGAGTCCATGGATCATTTGCCAACAGGAAGGAGGGCTAAAACCGTTGAATAGATGGCTTGCTGAAAAAAAATTTACATGGCGCGCTCTTTCTAGAAAGAAAAAGAGGAGGCAGGTTGGAGTGAAAATTAACAGATGAGCTTCTTCTTGCCCACCCCTGCCAAAGTTTCTTTCTGTGTGGTTCCTCTGCATCACTCTGTTTCTCATGACTGTTGTTTTCAAGGAAAAAAAAAAAATCTAGAAACCTCACTTTGCAACAAGTGGGAGAAAAAACAAGTAGGTAAAAACATGGGTTTAACTGACTTTTTGCAGGTGGAAAACCAGATGTAAACATCATCAAGAATGTGGTTTCCAGAGATGCCTGCACTAATAGGGTTTGGGGTTTTTTTTATGGTACACTACATGCCTGGCAGAATCAGTTATGTGAGGGTCTCTTTAGTAAATTCAACAGGACAGTTTTGAAAGAAGCTCAGGAAGATGCGTACTTTCATTTTTTCTGTTTGATTTCTCTTATTTTTCTCCTTCTTGCTTTAGAAGGTGCTGACAATCCTCTGCCAGGAGTCTATATGCAATTTCAAGAAAGTAAACTCTTCCAGCTGTCACACCTGAAGGCAAAACCTAAAATCAACTGATAGCTTATCAAGACATGCTTTGCTGTTCCTGCCACTGCTCAGGCTTCCCATTTCTTGGAAATCCTTTTTTCAGGGGAAAAAAAAAGAACATATGCATCATTCAAAAGTGGATGTAATTAATTGCATTAAGGAATTCTGTAATCCTCACATAAGAACAATTCCATATAGGATAGAAGACTAAATAATGCGTGTCTCAATATTTAAATTAAACAAACCAGTCCTGCCTAGTTACTGATTGTTGAACTCTAATTTGTATGAAAATGCTTCCACCTGTTCTTCATACCTTGACAATATGATATCAAAAGAGATTGCATGCATGCCAGAATAATTACCCAAATTAAACGATACATATTTATTGCTTTGGTAACTCCAATAAGTAAAGAGAGAGCAGGATGTACTTCAGAGAAGTCAACCCCTATCAGACATGGCTCTATCAGACAGGTTGGTGTTCTATGTCTCTGTACAGTTCTTCAGCCTCAGCTCTTCCAAAATGTCAGTATTTGACACTGTTCATTGCTTAGACCAAACGCTGATGCTACTTCCAGAAGACTCTCCTCTTGCAGCACAGGCATGTTCCATGGACTGTTCAGAGTCTTCCAAGAGACACCATCCAAGAGACTTAAGGGTCATGTCAGCAAGTTATATAGTTCTTCAGTTCAACAACCATCATCTCGTACATCGGTCCCTTTGAAGACACTAAGTCTAATAGCTGACAAAATCTGACCAGCTGCCAGTTCCACAGGGAATCCCATCTTGGGGAAGATGGAAAGGGAAAACCTCACTCAGGGAGTGGCTTGTTCACTCGTAGGGCAATCCCATGTGCTTTGTGATTTTGGATCTTCAAGTCGTCTTCTTCATTGCTTCTGGGGTTCTTCTGGAAGCTGTTGTGGGGAGTTTTTTTATTTAAGGATTATGGATGGAAATACAACATATCTACTTTTTATGGAGCTTATCCTACAGGGTTTGGAATATGGGCAAAGTGTTACTTGAATGAACTGGGTCTGTCCCTCTGCACGCTCACAGTAAGGGCCTTAGGTTCAGAGGTGTCACCACTCTCCCTGGCTTGTATGTTTACTGTTGTTTCTGCACCTAAATCTCTGCAGGGTAAGCCCCCAGAACCATGAACTCCTCTTTCCAAGAAAAGAAATATGGATGCGGAAACCACCTTTTCGTGTTTTATGTATTATTTTAACAACAGCTATATAATGTAATGTTCAGTTCCAGCAACGCAGAAAGGAAATAGCATAAGATGTTGTGCAGATTTCTCATTTTCAGCTTGAACTGCACTGCCACTTTTGCTTTCTTTGTAGGCAAATCAAAGGCCCAGTGATCTAACTGTTCCTTCTCTTGCCTTATTTCCCTCACATTCAGAGAGAAAAAACCTTATGCCATCTAAATACCAAATGCTAATGACTCCTTTTTGGTAAAAGATTTTCTTAAAATTAGTCCCCATGAAAATAATTTGAATTATATTTTAAAAGTAAGAGTGTCATATAAAACAAGCTGCTCATAGATATAAAGCAGGTGAGTTTCATGGCTTAAGTTTCTAGGAATATAAAGTTCTTGGCATCTGGGAATTTCATTGTTATTATGCTTTTTATATGTTAAACTAGATCACAAACGAGCTATTTATTTATGTTTCTTTGCTGTTTGTTCTGCAAAAAAACTTGTTGAGATACATACCAGATGTCTCTCTCAGTCCCATATGACTTTATTTCTCATACCTGCATTTGTCATGCCTTATTGCTTGCCTGACGGCTACTTCCTGTTGATCTCTTGTGTAGTTTTAGACTTTTCTGTTATATTTTTTGTTCTCAGAACTGCCTCTTTACCTCAAGGGATATGACTTCTAGGTGATGCCTCTCTTAATGTTCCTGCCCTATGTCTCTGATAGCAGAAAGATAGCAGAGACTTTGCCCACCTTCTGCAGATATTCAGGCATGTCCAAAGCTGTTCTGATTGTAAAGCTTTAGTCACCATAAGTGAGCTGTCTTTATCAGGTAAGACCCCACCTGGAGTCCTGCATCCAGCTCGGGAGCCCTCAGCACAGGAGAGACATGGACCTGTTGGAGCGGGTCCAGAGGAGGGCCACAAAAATGATCAGAGGGATGGAACACCTCTCCTGTGAGGACAGGCTGAGAGAGTTGGGGTTGTTCAGCCTGGAGAAGAGAAGGTTCTGGGGAGACCTTATTGCAGCCTTCCAGTACTTAAAGGGGGCTTCTAAGAAAGATGGGGACAGACTTTTTAGCAGGGCCTGTTGTGATAGGACAAGGGGTAACAGTTTTAAACTAAAAGAAGGTAGATTTTGGCTAGATAAAAGGAAAACATTTTTGACAATGGGGGTGGTAAAACACTGGCACGGGTTGCCCAGAGAGGTGGTACATGACCCATCTGTGGAAACATTCAAGGTCAGGCTGGATGGGGCTCTGAGCAACCTGATCTAGTTGAAGATGTCCCTGCTCATTGCAGGGGGGTTGGACCAGATGGCCTTTAAAGGTCCCTTCCAACCCAAACTATTCTATGATGCTATGTGCAGGTCTTTCTCTGCAGCAGAGGATGTCATCAGTACATCTTCTTTTGTCCTCCCAGAATGCACAAGTGTTTCAAATCAGCAAAGCACAGCAAGAACAGTATGGTAGAAATCAACGGGAGAGCTAGAAAAGGAGCACCTCTTCTAGTAAAACAAATAAACATAAATGAGTCACCAGGGGAGATTCCAGCTACCTGAGGTCATACCCGCTTTTTCTTCGGGAATTCTCCCTCGCTGCTGCAGAAGATTGGATTCACAGCTCTGCTTTGTGTTCTTTCCTCTAGCTCAGTAGAATTCCATGGCCTCTTGACATCTCTCATCATGTTCCTGATGCCTATACAACAGACCTTAATTAATACTGTCTTTCTTGCCTACGTTTTACATTGCAATACCCCTGCTGTCTTTGCCCTTTAGGAACCACCACTTTTCTTTACTATCCAGATTTGTTTTCATTTTTTAATATGTACATCAGCTGTGCTTTTTGTTTTGCCAGTTTAACATGTCCTGGCACTCTAGTGCTTGCGAGTGGATCAGCTGGCTTTGGCGGGGACCCCCCAGATTCCTCAGTGTCTTCCTCTGCTTCTGGAGGTCAGGCAGACTTGGCATCCAACTTCTTTGTCAGACCTATTAGTTAGCTTTTAATGGCAATTCTTCACCACTGGTAACTTGCCTGATTTAACCTTCTCAGATTTAATATTCACACTGAAAGAAATCTCTTTTCATTTTCAAGCTAATGTGTTACATAGTAATGTGCATACTAACATACATTGTTATGTCAGACTATAGTCTTCAACTTTTAGCCCTCCATATGTTCGTCACATTTTAAATTAAGTCCTAAAGCTGTAAGTTGCTGTGAGGAAGTTTGGTGTCTGTATGAAAATTCAAAGACCCCACAAATGGTGTTAAGGCTCTGTTGAACAGCATGTAAGACCAAAGCTTTAGGGCACCAGTATCGTCAAGAAAGGACTGGCCTACTGCTTAATCTAGAAAATAAATGGAGTCAGAATAATGTGAAGAATTTGTCAGAAATCTAGAATAGTGTGAAGAATTTCAACACATCTCCAGGTTGCTTTGAGATGGAGCCTTCTCCATACAATGCTTGCTCTTATTCCAACCTTCCAGCTCCTTCTTTTGACCACTTCAGTGCATTTCTCCATATTCTTGGAAGCTGCGCAGTAGATAAAATCACCCAGCTGTATTTGCTCTCTCCCTAGCTAGATACTTGTCTGAATCTTTTACAACCATCTGCTACCTTCTCAGCCATGTAACAGAGCAGAACATCAGCAAAAATCAAATATCTGAGCTAAAGATTTCAGCTTTATTCTAAACTCAATGAATAGTTTTATAATTAGTGATTTTTTCCAGTTTAACACTATGAGAGCTGAAGGGCATGATAGACGTACACTTCATTCCCTCCTGAAAAGTGATAGTACTTCTAAATATTCATGACAACATTATACAGTTTATCAAATCCAAAGGTATTGCCAGCTTTTAATTTAGAGCACAGCTCAGTCATATTTCACTTGTAGCCAGAAGTGGGTTTTATTTCTTTTAAGATTTGAATCTGAAGAATGCAGAATGGGTAGACTGTGAATTTTAAACTTCTCTTGTCTTGCCTCAGATTCTTTCATTTGCACTATTCTGTTTTTATTTCTTAAATAGATTGTGCTTTTGAGCAACTAATCAATGCAATTCAACAACATATAATAGGAAAGCAGTTCCTGACTGTTACTTCCCATTTTTCACATCTGTAGTTGTTTCATCAGAATAAAATCTCCAGGCTTGAATGATAGGCTATTTAGGGCATGAGACAGGTACTTACTAATGAAAACCCAACCTACTCTAGTTTAATCAAGAAAAACGGTTGTTTGCTGTGGTTAGACTACAGCAAGGAGAAAACGAAACTTCTCCAAAACCAAAGAGAAAAATATCCTTATAGCTTACTGGCATCCAAACTATTGCACATTCTTGCAACTCTGCAGTCCAGAATCAGAGATGGGCATCTACTGCTGCTTCTCTTCTTGTATGCATTTCTTTTTTTATTTCCAGGAAGCTGGAAGGTATGGTTAGATATGTTGACATAGGTGGACAGCAGCTGTTCAGCGTTGTTATCTGTACATAGGCAACCATAGGAGCCCCGTGATTATTTTCCCTGTAACCACAACAGCAGAGCTGTGATAAGCATCTGAAAGGTAGGAATATGCTTTTCATAACCTGTCAAGTTCATCTATCTTCTTTCCAGTTTATTTTTCCTAAACAGCCTGGGACTTTCCAAGCAGAAGACAATGATGGATCAAGTAGAGGAAGGGCATCACTTGGACTAGATGACCTTAAAAGGTACCTTTCAAGGTGTAATAACCTTGAGGTTTTCTGCTCTATTTCACTTTGGGGCACAACAGGAGCATTATGTTCCAGCTCTGTTTTGGTAGGTAGAGGAAGGGTAAGCACACTGTTTTGAGGGGATGTGTCGTTGTGCTGTTATTTGTCTGCTTGCCTAATTTTACATCAGTATCACCTGAATGCCTTCATCCGAAATGAGGTGCTTTGAATGAACAGAGTAAAAGATGTCCACTGTCCATTTGTGTAAATGGACAAAGCATAAAAATTACATTAGAAAAGATACCATGATCACATCCATATTACAGATGAAGAATTAAGGCAGAGCAGTTGTTATGTTGACAGAAGTCCACTCATGATCTGTGACTACACAGACAAGGCAACTGCAATAGAAGTAGCAGCAAAGAGAGACATTACATGTATAACAAAACAGGGGGTAGTTAACAGAACTGCTGACCAAGATTGAAATTACTATAACACTACCACGTCACAAATATAAAATAAAAGTGTAAAATCAGCAGAACTGGTCCCACAGGAAAGAGTAAAGAGGGGTTGGTGGCTTATTAGGGAGGGGTTGAAGGTGGTAACGGAGAACTTGGGAGTGAGCAAAAATGTAAAGAGAGAATATAAGGGGTAGTAAATCGTGTGATCAGATCTGACTGGGGTACAGTTGAAGCAGTTTTAGTGCTTGTGAGTATTATGTATTTGTGACTACCCAGGTTTTGATGCGATTTGGTCGCTAATCCCTGGTTTGTGTAACTGCAACTGTGGCTATTCTGCAAATACAGATAAGTCTGCATTGTGTCAAACCATCAGCGCTGCCTCAGACTGCATTTTACCTTGAGAAAGTTTATTTCTGAATCCTCTAGGATCTTATGAAGAAGGTTAAGCTGTTGTATGTTGATCTCTGTTATTTTTGAGGGCTTTTATTTTCTATAGGTCTGATGTTAGGAATTGCAATGGTGTTTGTACAGCAGAGCGGCAACTTCAGAAATGTACTTCAGGGTGCCTTGTCGTTAGGGAGAGAATGATCCATCCTACTATCTCAGTCCCTTTTAGGCTTTCTGAGGTTTAGCATGTACTCTTGATGGTGAGTGTGACCTTTCTTTGGCACAGACACTTTGCCTCTGCTCTTTGAAGACGATTGCCTGTTCCTTTGAAAGTGGCTGCCATGCAGTGCGAAGACTTCTGAAGTCCCTTTGCAATCCATTAAGAGATTGGTTTATTTCCTGTGTGCTATTGATTATTACTTAATCTTAGCCTTCTTTCCCCAAGGAAAAAGAAATAATTTTTGTGGAATTTCTGGTTTGTTCTGTGGCCAGAGAGAAGGAAAAGCTGTGATGTAGCTGACTGAAGAGGTTGTTCAACTTTGAATCAAAGTGCATTTGTTTTCATTTTCTAGCTAAGTTACATCCCCAAAAGATTTATTATGACTAAAGTGCAGTGAAAATTGCCAGCTTGAAGTCCCTAGGGACAATTTTCTTTGTTTACCTGTAGGACAGGTGCAACCAAGGCAACTCTGGCACATGATGTTCCCCAGATCTCGTTCCCTGTTTGAAAGAAGAGCTTTCTGGTTGTAAAGCATACTTGAGCACCCATAGTCTGTTTAGGCAATCAGAGAAATGACCACTAACCGCTGTTGTTGGGTGCTCTCCACTGAAATCATTTATCGTTCCCACAGTGTTATTGGTTTGAATGCTTTTGGTTGCTGCTGGTGGTAGGGTAGGTGTAAGCAACACGGTCTACTGGGCAACACACAAAAGCAACCATTTCATTTTGCTTCTCTCACTGTGCTAAATAGCTGCTGAATGGCAAAGATGTACGTCAGCTCCACAGTGGGCTAAACCTGCACTGTAGATTTAGGGAGGAATGAGAGCCCTCAGACAGGACACAAATTTCTTTTTACAGCAGAGGGAAAAGAACTCCCCAAAGAACAAAGTTTGGTTCATCAGGAGCAAAACTGAGGATGCCAACTCTTCTGTGCTTTTCTGTACTAACCACTGTGCTCCTACCCACCAAAGGGGCTCTGCACAGGCTTCTCATGGCCCTGCTCTCTCTTGGTTCCTCTCGCGTCCCCTGACCACCCGGTGAGAAAGAAGCTGTAGCTATGGGGGCCAGAGCTGAGAGATGCATATGCTGCCAAGTCACTGAGTAGGTAAACCGCTGGCTGTGTGTTGGCAGGTCAGGCACAAGAGATGATGAGGGATGGAACATCGCTCCTATGAGGACAGGCTGAAAGTGTTGAGGTTGTTCAGCCTGGAGAAGAGAAGGCTCTGGGGACACCTTATTGCAGCCTTTCAGTACTTAAAGGGGGCTTATAAAAAGATGAGGACAGACTTTTTAGCAGGGCCTGTAGCGATAGGACAAGGGTAATGGATTTAAACTAAAAGAGGGCAGATTTAGACTAGATAAAAGGAAGACATTTTTGACAATGAGGGTGGTGAAACCCTGGCTCAGGTTGCCCAGAGAGGTGGTACATGTCCCATCCCTGGAAACATTGAAGGTCAGGTTGGACGGGGCTCTGAGCAACCTGATCAGGTTGATGATGTCCCTGCTCATTGCAGGGGGTTGGACCAGATGACCTTTAAAGGTCTCTTCCAACCCAAACTATTCTATGAGGGTTAAGTTCATGCTGCAGCCCTTTTCCTCCCAGGAAGAACTCATTTGGCTCTCGTCTCAATCCACCCAGCTACCAATTTGTATGAAACTTTCAGGAATGTAATTATCTTTAAGATTTCTGCTACTCTGTCAAATTTGCTTAGAGGTTAGCTAAGTTAGCTAAGAGGTCCAAAGGTTCAGAAGAAGAAAACGGACTGATGAGCAGACAGACATTGCTGAAGTTTTTGTTCCACTTTTGTTCCTTAAAAACAGGCTTTCAAAAAAAAAAAAAAAAAAGGATAAGAGGGGAAACTAACAGTACAGATTTAATTACTGGTAATTTTCTTGTCCAAAATTGGTTTTGAGCTGCACTTTGTATTTAATTATAACAATAAATTAGTGAAAAGAAATAATTTTCAATATTTCCTGTGGATTTTGTGCAAAGATTGTGATCAAACCATATATTCTATAGCCTGAGAAAGATGAAAGCAAATCTGAACAGCTTGATGCAGTATTTTAATCTCATAAATATGAAAAACAAATCATTACCCATAATTATGAACTACAATAAAGAATAACAACTATTTCTATTTCTATAGTTGGATTTTGGTTTTTCATTATTTTGTGTGTTGCAGTGTTTTGTTTTTATTTTTTTATGTAAGTGGTGGTTTTAAAGGGCTTTTAATTACATACTTGTAATGTACACTAAGAAATTTGGCAGCTCCCTCGCATCTAGCAGCATCCCACATATAGCTGCAAAATTTTAAAGGAGCTTTTCTTTCCTTCCCTCTGTTGTCTTTAAAAGCCAAATTTGGTTGACTTCTAGCTGATATTTCTGGAGACTGAAATCTTTTATTCCCTAACAGAGGGGCAAATTATCCTGTCTCTCTCTACCTCTATGCCCCAGCTCTCACCTGGGCAGATGGAAATCTCAGAAGTGCTCGGCGCTGTTCCAGCTCCCTCCCACAACTAACAAGGGTTGCTGATGGCTCAGGCTATACCCCAACTGGTCAGTCTCGAAAACCCCATCCCTTATCATCAGCGCTGCACTACCCATATGGGTACCAATGCAATTTTTCTGACCAGAAGCTGTAAGAATATACAATAGCAAAAAAACCCCGTATGGACTGAGTTCAGAATATTTCCCCAATCCTGACTAAGGCCTTAATTCCTACCGGTTTCGTTCCAGTTTTATATCCCTGAGGTCACAGGATTCTGCCAGTGTAAAGCAGAAGGGATTGGCCTCGTAGTTCTCACTGGAAGGTAAAGGATAAAATGGGTTGTTGATCAAGATGTATGAGCAGCAAAGATACCCATTTCCCCTTTAGCCCGCTTATTAATACTTGAATCTCTTTCAGTATAGAATATTAATAAGCAAAAAACCTCAAGACATTTGCTTGGGAAAATTCTTCCAAAACCCAAATCTGCTTTTCTCTGCAAGTTAGTAAAAAGAACTTTCAGTGAAAGATTGACAGTGATTCTTTTGGGCAGAATTTACAATCCCTGTCTATTACCTAGATGCTGCTACACTGCACCCAGCGCTGGCACAGCGGTGGCTGGAACCAGCAGGGCTCTTCTGACGTAGCTGGTGAAACCTTCTGCAACGTCACGAATTCAGTGCACATCTGTGAGTTAGGAGTGTATTTACTGCGATGGAACAAGGAGCTGAAGAAGAACAGCCCTTTCCGGCTAGTGCTTTCTGCTGGAGCACATGGACTCCGGATGATGTGCTAGAAAAGGAACCACCTGGCTGCTCAGCCCATTCCCTTGTCCCCCTTTCTTCTCACCATCCACAGCACCTGTGCTTCCAGCTGTGCGAGTGAGAAATTGTGCCAGCCAGCCCAGCTAGGTTTCTGCATATGTCAGCAATACCTGTGTAGTTGTTGCATCTCTCTATTTTTTCTTTTTCTTTTTCTTTTTTTTTTTTTTTTTGTGCAAGGGAGAAGGACTGTTTTGTGTACTTGCTTTACAAGTCTTCACTTTTCTTGCAGCAGAGAAGTTTCCTAGCAGATCTTTCTAGACAGAATCATTTCATTTGTTAATTTAGCATGACATTTCACAGCCATTTCCTCAGCAATGGCCCCACATAACCCTGGATGTTCTTGAACTCTCCAAACCCCTCATGTTTAATGTGAAAGTTCCCAGGCTGCAGCTGTGACCAAGCACTGATTTGGGGTGTCCAGCCAGGCTGCAGAATCATGGGGGAGGTGGGAGGCAGCCCCTGAGTGCGTAACAAGTTAAAGCTGGTCCCACAGGACAGCTGGAGCTATGTGTGCACAGCTGAGCTTTTAGGAGAAAGGATGAGCCCTGTGAGTGCCTTGCAGGGTGGTGGAGGAGAATATTGTGTATCTCTCCTCAATGTACAGCTAGGAAGTCCTCCAGGAATATGAACACCTACTCCGTGAGTCTGGCAGCCAGGTAAATCCCAGGCAAAGATGCTATACTGCAGCTTATTAATACACAAATGTAGAGGTTAGAGCCTGATGTAACTACTTGTTATGTTTCAGGTTTGCCTTGTACTCAACTTTTCTTCCTGGGGTGCTACTTAATATCTCTCTATGCAGTTTGTGTGGTTTTGAATCTTATTTTTAGAGTGGATTCACTATGTGTACTGAATAAGCAGGTGAGGGAGAGGGAAGATCGGGAGTGTAAATATAGGTGGACTTGTGGGCTACCTTAAGGCACCTAAAACAATGCTATTACTTAAAGTATCCTGCATGGCACAGGTTACCTATTATATCCACTTGTGTATGGATGCCCCACAAGCCTGGGGATGTCTAAAATGATGGCAGAGGCTTAAATCTAGACATGTGGATCCCACTGTGGAGGTTTGTGTCTCTGTTCTGGATTTCACTTCGGAGGTCTATAGTCACTTACTGTGGGATCAGTGGGCAAGTCCGCATGACTTTCTTGGATATAGTCTTTACTACTAAGGTACTGCTGCTAATAAGTGTGGCATATCCCGCAAATGCATTGGGTATACTCTGCAGAAGCACCTATTGCTCGAACCAATGAAATTTTTCATTTAATAAAAATATCCAACTATCATTAAAAAAAAAAATCAGATTTCAATGTCCTGCCCTAGTGTCTTCAGTAGCTACTTGCTTCATGATCTCATTTACACGTCTAGTCAAGTCACCTTATTAAAACTATTTCTGTCACGAGGTCTTGGAGAAAAAAAGGTGAGTTTTTTCCCCATGGGGGTCCTTGACCCAAGAAGCACAGTGACTAGGCAAGGAAAAATATTCACCATGCTGGAGAAAACAAACAGAGTTCATACAAACTTTGAAGTCAATAGAAAATGAGAGGGTGTGATTAAAGACTTATTTTCTTTTTTTACTTATTATTATATGTGATTATTACATTTGTTATATGTGATTTATTTAAAAAATGTTTTGGGAAACAAATTTTCAGGGGTTGTGAACAACAAGTGAATTAGTGGGTTTTATTCAAGTGAATGTTTGTAGTGCTGCTTTATTGTGTAGATACTACTGCATCTAAGCATTACTTTTCAATTTAATTTTAGTATAAATTAACTTATCTTCATGCAAGTGGCTTTAAAGCTAATAATCCTAAAAGAATTAAGATTAGAAAGTAATGCTATCAGTGACAAAACTCATTAATGGCTTTTTATCACTGAAAACTCATGGACTATAACTAGGATAATTGACATAAATGGAATATACCTTTTCTTTGGCCAGATATCCTTTACTCTACTTTACATTAATTACTTCAAGGTTTTGTTCTGGTCAAATAAAATTTGGATGGCTTGTCCACCTCATTTGCTGAAAGGCTGAGCAAACGTCAGGTGCGCTGCTTTGGGAAGTCAGAAAGGGTAAATCTGCAGCAGGCAAGATAAGGGCAGGCAGAGGAGGTAAATACAGAGACTGGAACAATTGCCAGGGCTGATCGTTTTCAGCTGGCTGCGGGGAGATTCGGGCAGGTTATTCCCACAGAAAAAGGAACTTGGCTTTCCAGAAGGAAAAGGTGATTGGGTTGGAAAATATACTTATATTTTGCTAGTGGACCATCTCAGGTTTGCTGGGGGATAGGGTTTTTTTTTTTTTAAATCCTTTGTAAGAAGTATGTTACTATTTTGAAGTTGTTTTAACGTCCAGTGAAGGCTGGTCTGCTCCAGGATTCTCTGAGAAAGCGGCTGACCAAAACAGATGACTTTTGATTGTGGACCTTAAGAGTCCTTACCAGAGAGATAGCCTTCTCTAGTAATTCCACATACAGAAATTGAAGTGTAACACATATCAGCATGCTTTGATACCCTTATTAAAGCCCTTAAGAGCCCCTCTCGGGGCCGGTAAGCGCTAGATGAAGACCTCTGACCTAAAGAAGGTGGGGATCTCTGGTCTCGCTCTGCCTGGAAATACTGGTCAAAAACACTGGGCAGGCTGGAAGGACAGAGGCAGGCTCCTGAATGGCACCTCCTGTTTTCCTGCCAGCTCTTGCTGAAATTCCTCCGTTACTTGCGTCGCGTAGCAGCCGCTGCTTTGTCTTCCCTTTCCTTACGTTATCCAGCTTCGTGAGGCAAGAAGAGCTCGTCTCTTTTGTCCGCTTAGTTGAAATATCTGTTGTTGGCATCTGGAAAATGGGATTGCATTCAAAAGGGAGCAAACCAAAGTACCAGGGCAACCTTTTCTTCCCTCCTTTACCTCTCCAGTCTGGATTAGTTGAGGTGAGGGAAACTACTTGGCCATCCTCCAGCCTGTTTTTTTGCCCCACTTGGCAAGCAGGAAGGATGCTATGGGGTTTAGGTTTTGAAGGCATAAAAATAAATGGTTGTATACTACTGCTCTATGGCAAAAACGGGGAGAAAGGAGATTTTAACTGTTTGAGAGGCTGGTACAATACACTTTGGTTTCTTCTTCCTTTTCGCACACAACAAAAAAAGGAAAAATTAAGCTGGGGGAGGGAGAGAGGAGTTCTGATAAACATCTTCTGGAGGTGAGCACAAACTTTTCCTTTTTTCTTCTTTATTTTTTTTTTTCTTCTTCAGTTTATTTAGGAGGGAAAAAAAAGTGTTTTCAAGGGTCAGGACACAGTATACTCATCTGAGTTTAGCCAGCTTTTACTTTGTATTCTTGTGGTATTTCTGATGGGCAATAACTCAAAGGGTCTATTTCTTCCTGTCCTGCACCTCGTTTACTGAGCGGCTCCTGCACCTGGCAGACAAATCAATGCTAAACCAACAAATTTCAGGGAGGTTTGGTGCCATGATCTATGCATTTTTCAGCAATTCAAATGGAAAGAACTTCTTTACCCATCCTAAAAATTTGCTGCATTAGTGCAGTACCTCAGTGAACACTCTGGGACTTGGGACATGTACGTCTAAATGGAATGAAATAGGTACTTAAAGATTCATATAATGCATTAACCATTTTTGTAACTTAATTCAAGGCATGATATATACAGCTGACATCAGAAGCCTTTCATAGCTGTTCTTTAATTTCAGTTTCAGTAATGAATATAGATCCAATTAGGAGGGAGCTGATACACGTTGAAAAGAATTAACAATACCCCTAATTTCCATGTTGAAGTAATGGCTGCTATTATAGACTGCTTGATTTTAATCAGATAGTCTCAAAAATGACAGGGGACGTGGATTCATAATGCTTAGCTGATGTTACAAGGGATCTCTCTCTCTCTCTCTCTCTCTCTCTCTCTCTCTCAGAAAATAAACTCAATATTACAGGCATAGAACAAAAGCTTCTTCCATGTGCTACGTGTTCTTATGGCACAGTAATGTTTACCCAGGCAACCAAGAAGCAGGTCACGAACGGTATGTCTGCTGGCTGGGGGGAGTTGCAGCAGCTGACCCTGAGCTCCAGCTATCTTAGACAAAAGTTTAGTCAGGCTTATTTTGAGCCTGTCATGGTTTACGAGGGCTGGGTGGCACTAGCTCCAGATCAGATCTGATGCTCTTGGTTCAAAGCATTTTGTCTCCATGGTACTGAAAGGGATGTTGGAGCATTTGTCACAACTTAAACTGGCTAAACCTTCATGTTGTTTATGTGACCACCTACAGCGGCTGTGGGGAAAAATGCCCTCTGAATTGACTCTTTCAGTAAGTGGTAATGTACCTACTTTCAGAAATATATGGTAAACTAAACTGGATAAGAACCTGACAGTGATGCAGGGTTGCTTTGTGTCCTCTGTGTAAGGCTGCATGCTAGAAACTTACCTGTCTTCAGGGTTACTCTAATTTCTATGGATTGTGCCAGTTTAAGAGGGAAGAAAGAATTGTGTATAAACATAACACACAGGGAATGAATCCGCTTACACAGGTTTTACTCTCATCCATCTACCCTATGGGAAAATCTGAGTATGCTGCTTCTGGTACGTCTGTGTGACTGTCCTTTACCTGTACCTCTATATAGCCATTAGGATTTGGTATTGCAGGGAAGCGTATGCCACATGAATAATTGCACGTGAATATGCTCACCTTTTTGATACGGGCAACATCTAAGGCTGTGATGTGAGGTCGCTTCAGTCTGACACGCTTTTCTGATTTTTTTTGAGTTGGTGTGTACGCCTTCAGTACGCGTGGAAGAAGGTGGGGTATGCGGCATCTCAGGTAGAGACACTGGGGACTATTACATTTTCTGAAGCAATAAAGCTGGGCAGCTTAACTGGGCAATAAACCTATTTAGAGGAATTGAAAGTGTACTTTTTTGTTGTCACTGAAGAAAAATTCCCCAAACAGTCTCGCCTTTTAATAAGCACTTGACTGACGCACAAGCTCAAAATGAGAGCTATTGATAGTGTCTGGCTACAACATCTGTAATGTAATATGGGATAAATCTATCCAAATCTGTATTGAAGGATACCTTGCATGCAGCTGAGCTGTTAATCTAAAGCATATATTAGTCACAGAATTTTAATCAAGTAACTTGAATTAGAAAATTTCATCAACAGGGACACAATCCTTAAATTGGAAGCGATATTGCATGCTGCTGAATGGATGTACTTTTGTGTTCAGATTTGGCTCCACTTACAAGCAGCTTTTAGATGTGCCGCATTTATTCTGGTTATGAAGCTTATGTGGGTTTTCTCTGGGAGGTGCTTACTTTGCCTTGGCAGGTGTTGTACCCCATAATGAATGCTGCCTACCCCAGTGCAGGGAGTATTCTTGCTTCTTTCTCTTCCCATGTTGTTGCAGGAGAAACTAAGATAAAGAAGCCTTTGTTTATTGTATGAGATGGTGGAGAGATGGCCTGGCTTGTGTCTTTGTCAAGCCAGCCCTAAAACGATATTAAACGTGGGTAGAACAGAGGGTAGTGGATATACACGGATGTCGTGTCCGTAGGAAGCAAAGCTGGGACAGTGGCAGCTGCATTCTGCAGTAGTGTTCAGAAAAGCAATATTAAAACTTTGTTTCCATTTAATAATAGTAAGTGATGATATTTCTATATGTAATATATTTGCTGTACTAGTCATATGTAACTTGATCACATCCAGTGTTGCATCAGACATGTATGAGGAGAGACAATATGATGTGCAGTATTTTTTGAGCGGGTTGGTTGGATTATTTTCATACCAAGCAGTGTGAATATGCTTGAAAGAGAAATTTCTGAAGGAAGAGAAATACTTGATATGGGGTGATATGAGCCTGTAATGGAAACTCTTAATTCCTTAATATACTTCCCCTCTATCCCTTATTTTATGCTGCATTGTGCATAGCATCAATTCAACTGTTTCAGTAAATTTCTATTTAACCATTTGTCAGCTCTTACAAATTCAAAACTTTCTTTCTTTGGGCTATTGTCCAGTTCAAAACTGCTTCATTATTACTTAAACCATTTACCTAGCATATATTAAAATTAAATCTACGTGGTTTGTTTGTTTTTTTTTTAAATCTTTGCAGAATCAAGAATGTTTGAGTGTTAATATCCTTGGGGTTTTTATTTGGCTTTCTGGCAAATTCCTTTAATTTGTATTCCACTGCCCTATTTAAAAATGTAAAAATCGGTACTGGTTTGGAGATGCTTCTTTATGCTAAACAAATATTTGAAAAGAGTTAATAAATTATTAATTCATGTTTAGATGCATGAAAACTTAATCAATTGTCACTGTTAAACGTTTGCATCTTAGGTCTTGTTTATAGCATGACTTATAAATGTCTATTTACAATGTGCATCAATGATCTCCTGTCCCTCCTGATACTGTGACTGTAACGTGTGGGTAGATCATCTAGTACAACTGTATCGGTTATTTAAAAACAAGCCCCTCATATAAGGAGACACTCTTTAGCCATCAAACTAGTAATTTTTCCTGTTCAACATTGGTCCTTCCATCCTCACCATATTAATATTTGCAATAACCCAAGACTGCAGGAGGTAAAAAAACCCAAAAAACAGTCATAGATGAAAACCCCAAGATCACAAATGAAAAAGCTGCATTAAAATCTTGTCTTAGGGGCGGAGGGAAGGCTGGGAAGACTGGAGAGAAGAGTCTGGCTGTGGATCTACCAAAACTGGTTCTATGCACAGAATTTAAGAACATTAACCTCTGTTGCCAATCCATTTCATACCTAACTTCCTTTCTTGGGCATCTTTTCTAGTGTTGAGCTATGGGAGGCATTGCCTGTGTGTCCCTTTTCATATTGGCTGCATCTATCAAAATAGCACGTCCAAAGTCTTCCAGACTCACCGGAGACAAACCTATACTTAGTAAAAGTTGAAGTCACAGTTTACAGCAAAATTCAAGGCCAGGCATTCAAAGTTGGAAACAAAAAATAATAGGTAGTATGGTGAATCTTCATCTTAGTCCAGTTCTTCTCAGCTACGTGCCTCTTCAGTTGCATAGCCTCTCAGGTTTCCTGTAGCTGGACACATGCTATGCAACCATCTAAGAAGCTCTGTTAGTATTACCTTTGTGTTTTCACCATCAGAAGATGCATCTCTTCTGTCAGGTCTTTCCACCTAATGTGCATGTAAGAAAATAGCTGCAGTCATGTAAGATATTATCACTTCTTTCCTGTCTGGCCGTTCAGTGAGAGCACCCCGTGTCAGAGCCAGCAGAGAGGAACGAACTGCCCCTCGGCCACTCCAGTCTGGTGTTGCAGACCAAACCCATCTTTGCCGAGGGTTTAAGCTGGTGTAGTGAACTGATTCACTGTTCACAGGGGCAGAACGTGTGACCCTTTCTGTACCCCTCACTATGGGTCTTATCCTCTCAGGAGAAGAGGCTGGCTTAGTAGTCATAGACTACTGTAGATAGATTTTTTGTCAAGACTCAGGTTTCCCAGCTGAGCCCAAGTGTTGTATCATCTGAAGCTCCAGCAGATGTACAGGATACATGGACAGAAGGATTATATTCAGCCTGCTCTCTGTATTCCCTTGCTTGAAAAATTCTGCAGCTGGAATTTTCTCAAAAATCCAGATATGGAATGGATATAAGCAGAAAGGAATGTGAATGCACAGACTTAAATAGTTGCACTGGAAACCAGGCTCTAGAAGCTGCAGGTGGCTGTCACGTGTGCACAAATACCTGGATTCACTTAACTTTAGGTCTTTTGCTTCAGGACTCCTGTAAGAAGGCTCATTGTTCTGACCTCTCCCCAGACAAAGAAAGGG
Organism: Phaethon lepturus; assembly: GCF_000687285.1. Classification (NCBI taxonomy): domain Eukaryota; kingdom Metazoa; phylum Chordata; class Aves; order Phaethontiformes; family Phaethontidae; genus Phaethon; species Phaethon lepturus. Next base: position 93,473 of record NW_010548214.1, read on the forward strand.
AACTGAGACAAAAATGGGATGAGTCCAGGCCTACCAGTTCCATTAACCTATTCAACTTGAAACTATCCTGAAGACTAGACTGTTTATATTTGTGCAGTTGATCTGGTGATAAATGTCTTCTCTTCCTCCTCAGCCAGAGAGAAAAACAAGACCTTTGTCGGAGAAGTTTTCTGATTTTTTTTTTTTTTTTTCCTTCTTTTCTCTCCTATGCTCAGGAAATAGAGTGGATTCTGTAGACACTATTTGTTTCAGAACTGTGCCTTGGAAATGATGATACATGGTTTAATTTTACTATTATGCAAAGTCTCATTAAATCCCAAGGAGATTACTCATGGTAGCAAAATGCAGGACAATAAATGTTTGCAGGATCAGGGGCTGTCTCTGTTCTTTATTCTGAAGCCTTGTCATTACATTGTGCGCTACTGATAATTGGTCTGCCTCAAAAGTTTTTCTCCTGCTTTTTACATATTGTACTTCTGTGCAAGACCTAGTTACTGTGCTTTTCTCTGCTAATGCATGGGAGTCGTGGACGTAAAGTCATGCTGTATTAAATGCTCTAACCAAGCAAATCTGCATTCCGGTGGTGTTGCGCAAGAAGCAATTAAGCTTCGCTGCTGGGCCCAAGCAGGCAGCTCAATTCAAACCTGGTGGGCTCTGTGCTGTCCTGGGTCAAGGGCTCCCTGCAAGTGCTCTAATGCAAGTTCCCCTCCTATACCTGCTGGGCTGAGTATATCATTCATTAACTACTCCCATCAGCTTTCGTGGTCTTTGGCATGTATTTTTTATCTACATGGTGCTGTCATGCTAAGTATATTCAAGGCGGAAAAGGGATGTTTTCCCTGCGTGGAAACCTCTCTGCTCTTTCCTCAATAAGGAGAAATTAGGGTCAGCTTTAAACATGAGTGTTAAAATGTGCTCTCTCAGACTTAGTCCTATGTTTAAAGGCAATGAAGAAAGATATGATCAGCTGGTCTCTAAAGAGGGGAAATGCTAAACTGCCAGTAAGCAAATTATGTCAAATGATGATAATCAACAGCCTGCGAGGTAAAAAGACTGACTTCTTTTGGGTGTAGTGATATTGGGTATTACAGCTACAATAACAAGACTTTATTTTTTTTTAATGAGTAGTCTTAGTCTTAAATTTATCCTTTCTCTAAATCAGCTGTGTCTAGCTTCCCATCTACTGTTTCAGCTCAGATCATGGTAATGAGACTGCAGGTATACTGTTTTTCTTTATTTGAACTTTTGAAGGGGGAAAATATTTTGGGGAACAAGTAGTTCAGAACTTCTGGATTTGAGTGACTTCCTCTAGAGATTTTTGTTTGGTGTAGGGATTTCTCTTGTTGGGTTTTTTTCTTTTTTTGGTAGATTAGCTTTGGAATATGCTTCCTTTACTGTTAGTGGTACTCTAACTATCAGATATATGGCACAATTATTGCAATGTCCTATAAAACAGAATAATTTCACAGAGCCAAGAAAGCAGTAATTGCTCATGCAGACAAATTACTAGCTAAGAAGAATTTCTTATGAGTATTTTCAATTTTTAATGTCATGTAAATTATTCCTACACTAACATAAACAGGAAAGCAGGCTATGATTTTCAGACCCTTTTGAGTAACACTTGTTCACATTTTTCATTCATTCTGCCTTTTTATTGTACCACCCAATAACAGTTTCCCCCCCTTTACCACCCCATTCATCCATTAACGCATAGATAACGACCTCATTGCGTTGCCACGAAATACACTTATCGTTGGGATTCATTATTCTGTCATGGCAAGGCTATTTTTAGCCCAGGCTCCAGCTGGCAACTGACAAGAAACATAGGAAAGGAAATTGCCTCAGGTGCTATTAGTGCTATCTAGTTGCCTGTAGTGTCTTCTGTTTAATGTGAAGTGCCCTGCAGTGCATGGCTCCAAAATTTATTTTATTTCATTTCATTTCTTTAGCCCAAGAAGCAATATGCCAGTCTCAGGGTGGAGAAGTATCAAAATAAAAACTGAATATGTGGCCCTGCTTTGAGGGGGACCACTTCAACGCTTATAAATAAGGGCAGGTAGAAAAACGTATAGCAGCCAGAGTTGTGATCAAATTTGTTCCCTCTGCATTATGCACCTTGAGCCTTAGATGTGCTGGGCGCATGCTTGCCTCAAGTTGGTGTCACCAGACGGTTGGGAGATGTTTGTCCAGACACTTGTGCTTCAGAGTGCCAGATTTTACGTTTTTACTTCTGCACGGCACTCATATTTGGTCTTTAAGGGCTCACCTGAAAAATCTTCTCTGGAGGTTTTCCTGCTG
>NW_010548214.1:95801-102524 GCF_000687285.1 Phaethon lepturus
AATATTTTTAATGTTGTGTCCTATCTGTGGAAAGGATTTGGAGAAATTTTCCTCTTTGCTTGACCTGTCTTTCTAGTAAGCTTTCAAATGGACCTATTGGTTGTACTATTTCACTAACAAAAGATTTCAAGAGGTACTAACTCTTGGAGAAGAAAGCTTGCAACTGTGACCTGCCTTTAGTCAGAAGAGAGTGAAACTAGCTGCCATATGCCTGGCAGCCTTGCCTTGGGAAAAAGGAGTTTAAAGGCCACAATCCAGCACAGGTTTATGCATCAAAATTTACCAGTTCCGACAGAGGAGGTAAGTGAGTGTGAAACACAAACTACATTGGAGAGATTTCGCTTGGATTTAGGCAAATATTTTGGGTTGTGGACAGTCTTCCGTTGCTCCAGCATGTGAGCCTGGCTCACCGCGGTCCAGGGACTCCTTTTCCTGAAGAAATGCATGGGAGCAGACTTGCATGTTTGAGGTGCTCTAATTGAGAATTTAAGGAATCAGAATAAAAACCTTACATTGCTAAAAAAAAAATAATAACTTTGAGTTTGAGACACATTTAAAATATCCATTAGAAGTACCTCATCTCCCCTCATGCTAACCTGTGGTATATAGTTTGTCTGTAGAGTACTTATAAAAACTCATTATTTTACTACAGTCCAAATACCCTTTACGAAAACATGCTTTAAATGGAAAAAATATATATGCTGGAAACCTTTATAGTAAGGCCATGCATATAAAAAAATCCCCTTTTAGCCTCAGTAAAGCCTGAGGAGGCTGGGTAAGGCAGGGACTATATAACAGGAGAGCAAGCTTGGACAAAACACTCATGTGGAAACCAGTCATGAGGACCTGCCAACCATGCCAATGCCAGCCAGGGCCCCAGGGACTGCAACTTGATAATGCCGTATCCTTATTTCCATTGCTGCATACTACAGCCTGGTCTGACATGGCTATGCCTTGTGGCTGAGTCACAACCCCACCCTGGTCTTCCTCAGAACCAGACTGAGGTCGTGAGAGCTCTTCCTCTTGAAAACCCATAAAACTGCAGTGTGTCTTCATGGAAATTTAGCTGGTTGATTCCTGGATGAAATCCACCTCTAGATCTTCTTTATTCAGCATGAGTGGCTATCGTGCTTCCGCAAACCACATGACTAACTTGACACATGTGGCATACAACCTGCAATAGGGGTTATGTGCCTCTGGGAAGAAAACATTATGCCAACATAAAATGATTTCAAGGCATGCTGTTTGTTAAGGGAGAAAGATAAGCTTTTACAAAATGCAATTTTATCCTGCTGAGAAGCATGGCACCTAAGAAATTAAAAAGTGCAGTTATTGGGGGGGACGGGACGGGACTACAAATTATTTCTGAAAATTGTGACAGCAATAGGGTCCATTTGTAAAGGCCATTGCCAACACTTGCATGTTGAGTTGAGTTAAACAGAACTCCATGCTTTCCCTCAGGCATCATTACTTCCAAACTGCTCTAAAATGACTATAATATTCTCCATTATATCCTTAATTAAGCATCACAGGACAAAGAAGCTTTGCAAACAAAGAACATTTCTGTGCGAATTGTTGTGGAGGAGGGAATTGTTGTGCATGGCATCTCTTCATTGTTGTGGTAAAGCAGGATGGAAAAAAACCCCACCCTTTCACTATTTTTGTAATAAGTTTAATCAAATTTATGTTTTATGAACCTGTGACTGACTAATGGCTTGACAGTGATTTTTGAACACTAAGGTGATTATGAAAGAACAAAGTTTAAGGCAATAAATATAAAATCATCACTATATGTATAAATCCATTGTCATTATTCCAGGGATACTAAATAATGGGATTTAAACAATAGGCAGTAAAATATTGTTGAACTGACAGCCTGTTTCTGGAATTTTAAGCTACTAGCAGTCTCATTTGGCAGCAATTGGAGAGGGGGACAAATGAATTTTAAAATTTAGAGCATTTAAGAATGGCAAAATATTAACTCGGCAAAGAAAACATGAACTCAAGTGATGAATAGAAACACTCTGACTGGCTTGGAAAATAATCTTTTTCTTTCAGACACTTAGAAACCAGTATATTAATTAAAAAAAAAATCCAATTAAGCTAAAAATATGTTGTTTTCCAAGTAGTTAAAATACCACTGTATTCTGTGTGGTCTTCAAAAGTTCTCCTCTAAATGAGACTGGTTGCACTTCTGCATCCACGTGCGTTTGGGTGGTGTACGTGGCAGTAACACCTCGAGACACCAGCCGAGTTGGTTCCTCCATGTGTCAGGAGACACACCTCGGTGCGAGGCTCGTGCCCAAGAAGAGAGGCAGCCAGTGCTGAAGAACTCATAGAGTAATGGGACCTGAGAGGCAAGGGAAATGTATATGAACATATGAGAAAGTATAAAGGCAAAGGGGAAATAACAGCAGTTCCTTAACCTGGGGTGCATGAAATTCATCTGGAAACAGAAAAACATGTTATTTTGCAACTGTGATTGTGTGGTCCAAAGGACCCCTGGTGTAGGAACTGCTCGGATATTTCTGGAATGACTCAGGATCTAGCTAAAGAAATGGAGACTGTTAAAAAACAGTGGAAACTCAGCAAACCCCAGAACAATTCTTCCTTCATTTAGAGTTTCAAATATTTTTTAGAAATTTAAATAGGAGGGAGAAAAACAGCTGCACAGTGCTTCAGGGATTATATGCTAGTCATTAAGAAAACATTCAGCGGCCTTTGCTAATTCAGAGCAGAGAGAAATTATTGAAAAATATTGTGACCAAAAAAAAAAAAAAAAGCAATTGCAGCTAATAGACAGTTATGTTTAACTGTTAGATTTTGAGTAGATGAGTGGAATATTACTGATCAAAAGGAGTTTGGTTTTTTTCCAACGAGGGTTAGAGCTGCTTTACACTATTTCATTGGTTTAAAGCAAGTAAACTGAGGTATTTGAACACTGTGTTGCATGTAAACACTTGATCAAAACCCAACATTTTTGAGGAGTTTGTTTTTTTTCCAATGAGGGTTAGAGCTGCTTTACACTATTTCATTGGTTTAAAGCAAGTAAACGGAGGTATTTGAACACTGTGTTGCATGTAAACACTTGAGGTGAAGGCTGTATGTCCTTGGGGCACAGCTGGTGAGAGGGGCTGCGGTGCACAGGGTACCTCTATTTGTCCCAGGCTGCCATAAAGTGGTTGTCGAGAGCAGAAGAGGCAGAATGACTTTGGGGGTCTTCCAAGAACTTATATGAGGGGAAAAAACTAGCTGGTTTAATTAAGGAAAACTCTGGAACAGTTTAAGCTATATGTATTGCAAAGTCCAGTCTGGTTGCAAATACTGACATGAAATTAATGACACAAGATTAATTTTCACTGACTGTTTTGATTAATTTTAATTAATTAAGATTAATTTTCAACTTCCTGTTTTGACCCAAGAATTAAGCTAGAAATGGCCATAGTTCACTGATGGTTTTCTAGTTTGTTTTAGCCTGGTTTTACAATAGCACCATTGAGTTTTTCCTGAGCTTGTTTGCTGATTTTTCCTGAACTTTAATAAGGGCATGGATGTCTCAGAAATATAGATTCCTATGTATTGAGTGAAACTTGATGGCAAATGAGGAGAAGAAGTCTTACTAGTGCCTAATAAAGGGGAAAAAAACCCCGAGCAAACCATTGTGCCTGCCACCCACAAGCAAAGACCAAATCTGTTCATCATGATATATTGAAGTGTAATCGATAGCTGAGGGATGTAGGAGGGAACTGCAGAGGGATTGGAGGCCATAGAGGAGGGGAAGGAGGGATGGCAGCATAGCCCAGGAGCAGGAGACATTGAAGATAAGCTAGAACTGTTAAGATAAGTTATAACTGTTAGGATAAGTATGGCAGCCGCACAAGCAAACGTATGGCACAAACCCTTAAGAAAACGGGCATCGTTAATTCTGAGGGGTGCAGAATATCTTGTTCTGCATCATGTTTCTAGCGTTCGCAGCCAATATCTTTATAATACAGGAGGTCTTTTGCACTGTGGTGATCTGCAATTTATATTATGTTGGTTATCTCTGACTGGATTTGTGAGTCATGTGATGTTTTTTCTGTCTCAAATCAGATGAAAATAACTCTTTGACTGTCTGCGGGCTTGTCCCAGTGTGAGCTTCCTGTGGTGTCTGCTTAAATGCATCCCAATTGAGTTTCCTCCGGTGTTTGCTCAAAACGATTAGCAAGCAGGTTTTCAGAATTAATATATTTGCTGGCATCACTGAGGAAAAAATGGGTGCAACATGCAGCTAGAATGAACTGCCTTTCTTATTCAGTGACTGTTCTATGCTTATGTATTTTTTCCAAATATTCAGAGTGCATAATGTAACTATTGTGCTTGCTTAATTTCACCACCTAGCAGTTTATACAGTATGGTCATGTTTCAGGAAAGCAGTAACTCGGATCACAAAGAAAAAATGCAATTTTTTTTCCTCCTCCATTTCTCGCTTTCCTCCAGTTGATTGAAAAGCTCCTGTATGTGACTCTCCCTGGTTCCTCCTCGTTGCCGCAAACGTCAGATGAGCAAGTCATTGCTTTTATTTCCTGGCATTTCTAACATTTTCCTTTCTTTCGCCTGTTTTTAATTATATCCTGAGGTGTTGTAACTGAATTTTTAATATCTAATTATTTCTTGTAGGAAGTTGTCCACAACAACTTGTCTTGATTTGGAATTTACTTAGGCAGTTGTATTTGAGGGCAGGCTAGGATTGAAAGGTCAGAGTTGAGCAAAAGTCATGCTGCAGACAGATCTGCTCATTTCAAATAATTTCCAGTATACTTTGGTGTAGTTTAGAAGTCTTGTCCCCTTAATAAGCCCTCTGCTATTTTTCTGTCTTACCACTGCTTTTCAGATTGCTTAAATCTGTCATGTTGAGTTGAAACAGTGATGCAGCATTTAGTGGAGGGGTGGGATTTTTTTAGTTTGGGGCTGGGTTTTTTGTCAGGGTTAAACTATTTGAAAGTACTACCAAAAATAAAAAAGAAAGAAAATACCTACCCCCATAATATTAAATTTTGCAAGCCTTAGTGATGAGTGAGGTTACTTATTGTTGTGTGCAACTGTGGGATGAGGAGAACTGTCATGTCAGTGCCTAATGTACTGAATAATGGGCCTTCTACATAAAGTGCATTTGCTTTGTTCCTATAGTGACAGATGCAGGGAATTAATTTCTCTTAGCAAGAAATGTTCATTGAAGATAAGACCTGAAATAAACACTGACACACAACTGTGAAACGCCCTGAAACTGTTTCTTGGTGACAAATTACTGCTGAGGTATATAGACCCTTCCACAAAAGTGACACCTATTGAATTTATTAGACAGATTATATAGAGAGGACTGAATCATTTTTTTGTCCTGTTTGTAGGGCTGACATTTACCAGCTTCTCCTAATGAATTGGATATAGGCTGCTGAAAACGAGAGTCAGATGGTTATGAAATCTCTTCGACTAACCACCGTGGATCATGCAGCCACTGACAGTGTTTGTGCAGTAGTATTTTTTGTGTGCAGCTGGACAGACCCTGAGTTTGAGGCTTAGGTCATTCATCTTTTTATGGGAAATTGTGCAAGAGTCGCAATCAGAGCTGTGAAGCCTTGGTGAATACAGTGAAGCATGCAAACAATTTGTAGGTTGTACAAGCTAAGGCTGGATGCACTGACTGGCTTGCAGCAAAGGAGGAATCTGAAGAGTTGAAAATCATGCAGCAGAACTAGTGGGAAATTTTATTTTTACCAAGCGAAGGAGCCAATGCAGCCAGTGAAGTGTAAGCAAGCATTTAAGTCAGCTTTTTGTAGAGGAATACATGCTGCAATAAGTTTCTTTTGTAGATGTTTATCTTTGGAGACTTTTGTTAAAACACTGCCTTCGGTCACCAGTCAGCCTGAACGTGGGCTAATCTTAAATTCCGTCTCTTGCTTACACGTAGTCAGAAAAGATTCTACATGGCACTTCCCATCAGTACTTTGCAAAGGAGGTTAATATCATGAGTTCCAGTTTACTGAGAGGGAAACTGAGATGCAGAAAAGTGACTGAGTTACAGTCATTCCCTGCCCCCCTCACCAACCTGTTGATCGCAACCCCATATTGCTTTCTCCAGCCCAATTTATATAGCTACAGCTCCTTTTAGTCCCCTAATCCTGTTGTTTGGGGATTTGAGCCCAGGTTGCTGTAGCGTGGGGAACAGAGGACTGTATCTCCTGTACCATCAGGTCTCCAGTCAACCAAGAATTCAAGAGCATGGCAAGCCACGTGGCTCAGTATGCAAAGGCACCAGTTCACTGAGTTGGTATGTATTTCGTCCTGTGCTTAAAATGCAAGTGAGCAAGCTCCTAATTAAAAGGCTTCTTTATACTTTGCAAAAGCAGAAGCATGAAGAATTTCCCCGTTGCACCTCCATCCGAATGATTATCAGTGATCTTTCAGAAGATAAAGAGAAGTAATCCTCCCTCCAGGTATTCTGAAGGAGAGGAGAATAAAGTATCCTTCAGCAGCCTAGAATCAAAACATCCATGAGACAAACAACTTCTGGTGAATGCAGATTTGTGAAGGTGTGTCTGCTCTATTTTCAACAAGCTTGTGGGTTTTTTTCCCCCTTGCTTCATATTCCCCTTCCCTACAACAACCCCACTGTAAGAGGTATCATACTGACAGCTGGGCATGAATGCTATACGGAACAAACTACAAAAAAAGACCCTCCTGCTG
>NW_010548214.1:102555-122421 GCF_000687285.1 Phaethon lepturus
ATCGCGTGACACGGCTCATGGTAGGTGTTTCACAAGGGTTAAATTGACTCTTGCCCAGAATGCTGTATAAACCCAACGCAACTGCTTTGATCCTGCTCTCCTCCCTGTTTTGCTGGATGAGAATACATGGGTGATTTTGCCCCCAGGGTAGGCATGGAAGGAGATGCAATGAATAAATCATGACAGCACTTTCTGTTTACCTAACTCAGGGGCACCTCTGCAAATAAATAATCTGCTGACTTTTGGTTCAGCTTGCTAGCATGGAAAGGTTTATCTCACTTGCAGACTTCTCCAGGAGTTCTCCACAAACGCATAAATGGAGCAAATATATCTGAGTAGCAGGTCCCAGAGGCTTTGGGTCTCTTTGGCCTGATGTATGTGAAGACAACCCAAGGCTATCCTGATTCCACAGTGAAATGTTAAAAGCTCTCCATCATATTAGCCAAAGAAGAGAAAAACATAACTCTGATCCCTATCTTATTCTCCTCAATCCTCCTTTCTCTTGCATCAGGGATCAGCTAGAATTTGTCTGACTCTCTCTTTGCCTACTCCAAAATATCACCTGTATCAGGCAGTGGCAGGAACCTTTCTCTAGTTGGCATAAAAACTTTCTGAACCCCAGACATCTCTGCCTCAGCGGGGCTACGATGGGGCTGCCGTGAATCTAATCAATGCAGTCTCTACCATTGCATTCAAGAAAGATTGTGCCCATATGATACAATGCGAAAAAGAAAATTTCAGCCTACCAATGACAAGCCCCTAAGTGCTTTGGATCTTGCAAAAGATTGTTTTGATATTCTGCCGTATGTGTAATTTTAGTATTATTTTTTTCTCCCCAGTGATTTAAATTAATTTGAATCAAGTCATTAGGCCTCAGACTGGTACTGAACATAATGAGTCATTCCTAAATTAATATTGTCTACCCTGAGCTACTCCTGTCTAAATCACTGGAAAATTCACGCAGCTCACAAAGTCAGCTACATTCAAATGAGTTCTGCAACAGTTCATTAGGTAGTGATGTAATTTATACGTCTGGGTCAGCAAATGTTTTCCTGCTCTGACTTAAAATGGACAAAGTGTGGTGTTTTGTAAACATTTGTCATTTCCCTGACTGGGAGAAAAAGGGGTAAAAAAAAAAAAATAAATAGAGCTTGAATCAGGAGAAAGCATCCTAAGGTACAGCAGGATTTTCCGGCTCCAGCCTCATTTCTCCCTTGTGCATGTGGCATTATATAATAAACCTGCCTCTCTTTCAGCAAATTCTGTCTCATAAATGATGTGCTTGACACCAGCACTTGAAAGGGGCTATACTAAAGGGATCTATTAGCATGAAGAAAAAATGCACATAATTAGATTGAGTTCAGTGGTCTAGGTGAAACCTTTCTATAACTGAAGTCAGTCATTTTAGATGCTCGCTATACATTGCACCTCTCGCATCCCTACGTTGCTGTGCCACATGCTGTATCCCAATCACAGTTATACGAGAGGAGAGACTGGCAACAACACAGCAAGAGCATCCTACAAATGCTTTTCTGTGGCTACGAAGCCCACATGCTAAATAGTCTGTGAACTACAGGTGCGGTGACTTACCTTCTGAAGGTCTTAAATAGTATGGTGCCAATGAAACAAATGGAGGATGATTAACTTTTTATCAGCTGAGCATCAAACCTTTTTGGCTGGTTTCAATTGTGGTTTTTTTTTTTTTTCTTTTCTGAATATCAACTTTGGACAGTGGGTATTTTTGTGTATTACCAAGCCTTTCAGTAAATGAACTTCTTTCTGTACACCTGTGTTGGCAGGGTATGGCATTTTAGACTTAAGTAATCTTGGCCTGCTTAGAGAAAGAAGCTGTCACTTGTTCCCTATAATGAATAGTAGGTTTATGGTATGAGGCACTGCCTGTAGTATTAAGCAGCAAAGAAAGCATGGCTGTCCTAGACTGTAAAGTGCTGGCTTCTGATTACAGTAGCTGCAATAATGAATAACTGAATGATACGACTTGTCAACTGCTCTGTTTTATAAAATATAACACTATTTTTGCTTAATTTCTATGTTTTCATGAACAGCTAGAACCTCCTATTTTCCTTCCACAAATAAGAGAGAAGAAGTGGTGGTGGAAAAAGAAATAATACAATTATTTCCTTCCCTCTTGCCCTTGCTGGCATAAGGCGATTACCTAGCTATTGAATCCTTTAGTACAGGTCTCTTCCGAAGCAATCTCGTGATGAGTTTATACGACCAGCCTTGCTGGCATCAGTTAGTTTTGTAAGCTGAATACGCTGGATGCAGCACGTTTATTTCTTTGTGTCGCTCCATTTGGAGGAAGCAAAGGAATAGCGCTAAAACTGAGTGACTGAGCTGACGGAGGTGACGTTCGAGGCAGCAGTTCAGAGGTGCTTGGAATAATTCAAGTATATTGAATGTGAATCATACCCACATCAGCAGGTCTGATATCTGGAAGCCAGTTTGCTGAAACTCTTACCGAGTTGCATCGCTGTAGCTTCTGGGTTGTTGGTGGCTGCTCAGTCACGAGGGTGCCTGGGGATGGGTTCGTGGGCTGCTTTTTATCTGGCTGCTCTTCTCTAACTGCTTACCATCAGTGGTCCCAGCTTGCTGCTGTCCTTTTTAGGGCATTGATGCACAGAAATTTCTTACCATACCAAGGCACAGTCCTGGGGCTATTAGTAACAGTTATTTTCATAATAGATGGAATCTGTAAGGATCCTAAATCCTTCAAAGATATTCAAAGTCGTTTTTACACTTTTGATTCTACTTTTTTTCCTAAGGCTTCCTCCATTTCCTCCTTGTGTCTAGGCTAAAACACTGTATGGGATGGGTCTTGTGGTTTGGGGCTTTTTTCCCAGATCAGATGTACTACAGAACTCAAAATGATCAGGGGAAAAAGGTTAAAAGAATATTTTAAAACGTTCAGTAAAAGGTTGCTTTGTGTATTAGGCCTAGAAAATGAGCAATTACTTTCTTCATTTGTTCTTCATTTAACAGGAATTTCTAAACTATATGTGGTTGGACAAATTGTTGGGTATATCAGAATAAACTCACCAATTAAAGTTTTAAACAAAGCACTAAACAAATTCATTAGTGAAATATTTTACTTTGATTCTACAAAAGCTGTTGTTCAGTCATGTAATCTCCTTTGGCAGATTTTCAAAGTTTTCAAAATATCGATTGTTCTGTAATTTTAGTCCCCACAGCTGTGGCATAGAGTTAATTTCCTTACGAGTGAAGCCAATCTGCATAATCGCGATCTGAAACAATGGTATGTGTTCTGCTTTTCCTGCAGAACGTCTGCCTAAAGTAATTCTTGTCCTAGCACAAACTACTTGTAGGAACATAGAGCGTAATGTACAAAGGAGAAGTTTCACGTGAAAAATAATATAGTGAGTGATTTAATGTTCCTGCAGACTGATTGTATGCATAAATGTATGTCCTTCTAGTGCCACTGGATGAATAGTTTCTAGCGTTCCCATTTCCCAGAGCACTGTTCTTTACACGTAAACTCCTCTTCTGCTTGAAATCCCATGCACCCTTCAATTCCCACAGATGGCCCAAGGAAGACTCTTACTTTCCCAGGGATGAGGAAAGAATTATATTTATCCAGATGCCCACATAAAGCCTCTCTTAGAATATACCAAAAAAGTGACAGGCTAGAGAGCTGACAGGTCCATGCTGCAGCGAGCCTCTGCGAGGTCTCAAACACCTCAGCTGGTGAAAGAGGTTACTAGTTGTAACTGGGCAAGAAAAATCAGTGACAATAAAATAACTTGGATAATAAATATTCCTGTATACATGAGTTGCTGTGCAACATCAGTGGGGACCAGCAAGATGCAAAGGGATGAAAAAGCAAGAGCGAGTTTCTGGAGTGCTGATGATTGCTGGGCAGTCGCTATTGCAACAGAGGTCCAGGAATCAAATGGCTTCCCAGGCTCAAGTCAATGGGTTTTGCTGACTTAACGAATTCATACCAAGGCTGTCTTTCCGTTGTGAGGACTTAATCACTTCCATTCGAGGTGCTCACCACCAGTTCAATATAGGCTCCTTTTCAAGGTAAAGAGTGAACATTGCAGATAGGCTTTTTGTCCACCATTTACCCCCTGGTCAAAACTGAGATCTGTGCCTGTGAGAGGCATTGAATTTAGGAACATTTGAAGACATCTCTCATGTCTTAAAAAATAGACAACTAAGATTCCTCTCATTTAAACCTCTGCCTAGTGTCACACATCTAATGACATCTGCAAGGATGACTGGAGTTACTCAGCTGTACTCTCAACCACCACTTTGAACAGCTGCCCATATACCTTTTTGTTTTCTCTTTAAATACTGAAGGTATTTAATAGAAAAGATTTTGGAGTTTCTCTTTCAGGCTGAGATTTGCCCGGCAATATTTAGGACAGAATACGTTTGTTGTAACCTGTGTCAGGGAGCAGCTCCTCTGTGAGGGCTGCGTGGCCATCGTGCCTTTCATTGCTGCCCTGGGATGGATGGATGGAGAACCTGGCAGCCAGTTGGGTCCTGGTTTTTAAGATAGTCATGAATAGAGAAGTTCATCACAGGTCCTGCTTAGCTGTGTTTTAAAAGGACGACTGTGACCCCTTCACCCTTTGCTGAATAGCATTATCAAGAATTGGACAATATATGAATGGTGATGGATATGTATACACGTATATATGTTTGTGTATGCATACATATATCCTTTCATACATGAAAGCCTTGACAGATGTGAGCAGTAGGTGCTATAGATGGTTGTTGCACATTGAAGAGAGAGAGCATTACAAGTTGTGATAAGCCACGTGGCTGATCTGCATTTCAATTCCACAACAAGCAGCAGCAGTCAAACTGATGATTTCAAAGCTGTAGTTAAGAAGAGAAAACTGCATCTAATTCGCACCACACATGGCAAGGCGAATCTCCAAAGCAGAAGAGGACCAAAGAGCTGGTTCCTATAAGGGAAAGTTAGTGGCTCTTTCAGGGGGAAAAAAAACCTACTTGAAAAATATAATAATCTCTGTTTAAGAAATACAAGTTACAGGTAGCTTACACCCTGGTTACCTGAACAGAGGATGCTTGAAAACTGAATGTGAGCTTACACTGGTCTTTCAGAGCCCAGTGCTGCTCTTCCCACACACCAACAGCTTCCAATTTGGAAAGCAGAAGCTATTTGGGTCCAGGAAGTGCTGCGCTTAACATTAAAATAACCATTCATAAGCCTGAGCGCTTTTACGGCTGGGGAGACTGAGGCTGAAAGAATATGCCCTAATTAAGGTCACACGAAAAGTCTGTGATGGAGCCAAGAGTAGAGTTTAGCTCCTTCCATATCATGATGCTTTACACTCTGGATTATTATTTCTTCGCAACGTACAACTGGTTCAGAGTCAACCTGGCCCAGTTTCTTCCACTTGTTAATTGTTAAATTATTTTAGCTAAGAAACGACTATGTTTTAATTTGTTTTTTCTTTCACAAAGATTGAGACATGCTTATTTAATTTAAGAAACCAAGCAAAACCAGCCTTCTAACTATTATTACCTTTTAAAATAGACATTAAATCCCAGGATCTCTTTTTAATTTTCAATTGTGTATGTCTTTCTTAGTCTAACAGAATGTTCTATTTACTTCTATAAAAGTTTAGGCTTTTGCTTGATGAAGCTGTGCTGCCCCTTTTTCACGTTATTTTGCCCTAAATAATTAACTGGTTTGCACATAGAAATACCATTTCATTGTTTCACTTCTGCGTAGATTTTTAAAAAAATTTCTATCATATCTAAGATGCAGAAGCAACTAGATAAAACAGTGTTAGTTACAGATGATAAAAGTTGAAGCCTGCCTCTTCTTTCCAAGCCTAATGTGGTTGCAGCACTACTAACTAATTTCCAGTTGCCACTGAATTTAAATATTGAGTGTCATTATTTTATCTGTGTCTCCTGCTGCTCTCTGCTGTCCCACTTCTCGAGACAGCAACAGGAATCCGATAGTGCCGCCATCTTCAGGGACATGATGTATTTCACTCAGTGAGACACCTTAGCTGTTCCTGTGAACAAACAAGCAAATGCAGCTAAAGGACTTGGGAATGACTTTGTCGCTCAGCAATACATTCTGCATCCTGCTCATGCTATTTTTTTTTTTTTTTCCCCAAGGCTGTAACTCTAAATGGTCTTTCGAGGTTCTCTTACTCTTATCGTCGCTTTGTGATTATATTGACTGTATCTGTCACATTCACAGGCAATGTTAAAGGGCTTAGCATCTGCTGAAAGGCCAGGAAACCTTCTGGAGGCTTTAATTCTGATGGCAAATGGATGTCAAAATACAATGCTTGGAAAAGAAAGCAAAGCCCATTCTTGTCGTAAGAGCAAGGAGGGGATGGCTGTCCGCCCTCTTTCCGTAAGAAATGCCACTTGATGAGTTCATGTCAGGATGCCGGCCTGCTGTGCTAACCCCTCCAACACAGGCACGGGAGTCGTGACGGTGTCATTAACCTCATCTGCAGAAACCTATGCCTTCGCTGAATGTCTATATACGTCTGGTCTCTCTATATGTGCTTTCTCGGCATTGGGTATATATGAGAAAAGGTTACTGATATATACAGACACATTACACTAATACTTAAGGGTGAATTTTTGAAGCCTGAGTGTGTGTGCACACATGGAAGACTGTGGGGATGGAGAGGGACATGGACCATTGCCGGTGTCACCAAGCAGTCTTGGCATGTGGGGAAAGGAGGTGAACAGTGCTGGGACCCACTGGGTCAACCAGAAAAACTTAGCTGTGATTCTTAAACTGGTACTGATGAGTTTCAGGTGCTGGACAGATTTGCCGCTGCATAGGGCATTGCTGATTTAAAAGAAGAGTATGGCAAAGCTTTAGACCTATCTAGCTAAAGGCTGACCCTGAGCACTCTTTCTTGGCATCTGTGAGCAGCATGCTTTTTGAAAGTGATGTGCTCCAGATGTCACTGGTGATTTTGCACATCTAGGAAGGAGAGTGCACCAGGGCTGCACATCTGTCCTGTCAGCTCTGGAGAAGGGTTTTGTCTTCAGAGTACAACCTCAAAGACTGTAGAGAATCTTAGGCTACAGAGATGGGTAGAAAAACCTATTAAATGGGAATTGTACAGCAGGTTGTGGTGCCATGTTCAGTTCCCTAAACATGAGTTCCTGCATGCAGGTCCCCAGCTCAGGAGCTCATTCCCTGTGGAAGAGCCTGCCCTAGGGCTCACCAAGTGACAGAACCTCCTCCTCCAGCTCCTCTTGGCCCTGCCCTCACTGGCCATCCACTGCACCACGAGGAGGCAGCCTGAGAGGGAGAGCCCAAGCACCATGAGCTCTGCTTTCACTCCCTCCTTGCCCCTTGCCCATGCCCCGGGCACGCCACCACTGGGCAGGGTCCACCAACTCTCTGGAGACTAGCGTGGGACATGCCAGGGTGCTCTCCTCACCACCATCCACATGGGCCCCCTCTATCCATTTTTCAAGCCGAGACACTTTCACTTTCCTCATTAGTTCCCTAGTCTGTTTTCACCTTGACTTTCCTCATCCTTAGGGCTTAGGGGTTGGTTAGGAGGGATTGAGACCCTCGAAGGGTCATGGTAGAGGATCTGTGCAGCGTGCCAGCGTAAAGCCTTTGGTCTCATTAAAATCACAGCTACATCACAAGTGTGCTTTCTGCGTGAAGATGAATTTTCCTTCTTTTCTCCTTTCCCGGCCCCTACCTGGGATACAGGATGCTCAACTCCTCTGCTGTTCAGTGCCGCTGTAAGACCACCAGGACTTCTGATTAGAACCTTCCCCCCGCCCCACTCTGCACGTCCCGGGGAGCCCCAGGCTGCCGCTACACCGCTGCGGCTTTGGGTCGTGCCGTTTCCCTCATCCTCTGCTGCCTGGCCGGCTGCGAAGGCGTATTAACAACTCCTGCAGCCTCCGAGTACAGCAGGATGGGCAGAGCTACCGGCGGAGTTTGCTTTCGGCTCTCGAGGCTGAAGTGGTTGACAGATGTTTGGAGGATTTCTTGTCTCTGGACCAGCGCTTCGTCTGTTCTGAGTTATTCAAAACACAAACAGTGGGTTGGCAGGAGTGAAATATGCTCAGAACTGGGACATCAAAACAGAAATATATTTTTTAAAAGACAAGTGTCAGAAAAAAAAAGGTGTTCATACATCTTGCTATAAACTGCATTTAAATAGTTGAGATTTTCTTCTTTTAACCCCTTGGGCTTCCACGTGACATGCTATCCCGCTGTATCTATAGCGGTTTTCATGCTTAAATGTTATCAATGGCATTTTGGGTCCTGGGTCTCTGCTCTGCTGACGGATGGATTGGCCATGTTTCCAAGGTGTTTAGAGTACTAGCTAACAACATAATTTGGGACTACCCTGTCAAGTGTACTGTTGTAAATTGTAGTGAGGTCCTGCAAATGCAGTGAGTGATACTGTTGAATGGAGTGGTGGAGGGGGCATTTGGTGAGAAATAAAATTACTCAAAAACAGAGAGAGGAGTGGGGGAGAGATAAGGAGGAGAGGATGGCAGAAGAAAAAGAAGGCTTGGATTTAGAGAAGAGAGGCAGTTCTGCATATTTCAACATCATAATCAGTATAGGAAGAAGAGCTTCAGGGTCCTGCGGCAGATACACCTTGCCTGCAGCCACCTTTGGCTACGTGTGCGTAGTAAGACAGGGGTGGTAGCCGATACCAAAATGAATCGGCACCAGAGCCCTCTGAAAAGGGCTGTGCTCCTTTGGCTGAGTTACAGCCAGCAGGCTGTTAGTAATTCCAGTCGCAAGTAGAGGAGTAAGTATTCCTGTGTGAGATCTTTGGAAAATAATCCTAATAAAATTTGAGAGAAAACATAGGAAGCAAGTGTTTAAATAAGCAATGGAAACAAAGTCCAAAAACAGAGGATAACAGTGAAATTATTTCAATTATGTTTATGCTTTCTCTTCTTTTTTGAGTGTAATGATTATTTGGGGAAAAAACAACCAAAACAAAACAAAAAACCAACATACCCAGAATGCTGAAACTTGTCGTGTCCAATCCAAATATTATTTGGTCAGCATAAGAGCTGTTTTCATTAGAATAAGGGTAGCATAGGATAAGGATATAATCTGCACTAATAAATCAGCAGAGTGTTTCTTTGGGGCTTGCACCAGTTGTAGAAATAATTCTTTCTTCAGCTATTGATGCTGGTCATGTGGGTATCATCCATGTCATTTTCTGTTCTGGATTCTATAATTCATTCTACAATCCTTTCATCAGGACAGAGTCATGCAGTAATATTACCTGATCTCATGATACTCTTTGACCTGCAAATCAATCTGTTGCTTTGCTTTATTTTGAGAACACTTTTGGTGACAGTGGATGATTGCTGTGTTGTCACTGCTGATTGTCATGACAATGTTCTTGGTACGAACTTTTTTTTTTTTAGAAGCTTTCTATTCTCATGGCAAATAGGACCGATGCTCTGGCATTTTCTGGTTGAGATCTGATGTGAAACTGAAAGCTCCAAATGTACATGCATGGTGGATTTACGAATTCTAGTTTTGAGCTTGCAGCACTTTTATTACCTTTATAACAGTCTGGACCGTGTTCCTTTTTCTTTCCAATAGATGGATAGCCATGCGGCCACGGTCCAAGTTAAAAGTAATGGGACTGCTTTTCTTTTTACATTAGCATAACTCAGCTGCCTTCAGTCCAGATGAACTGGACTGATATTAATGCCAATGAAGAATTGAGCAAAATCTGCCTGTATTCAGTGAATCTTTTACATCCCCTTTTTTTAATGTTATGTAAGCAGATTTTATGAATTCTCACCATCCATAAGGAGAGCATGTAGCCAGGGAAGATAACTGTGTTGTTTTATTCTGAAATGGAAGTGATGATATTTACCCATGTTAGATTCATAATGAATGTTGGTTTTGATCTGTTTGTGTGCATTTGGAGGTGAACAATACTTAAACATTCATACTTAAAACATTAAAACACTTTGCAAACTATTGTAGCCAAGGGCATAGCTACGCCTACCCAGCAAGCGTAAGAATCGGTGAGTGGGTGTGGAGAGGGAAAGGACAGAAAAAGATAAAAAAGCAAACCTGGGTGATTTGTAGTTCACATAACTGGATCCAGACAACGATATGACTTCATTCTCGCTAACCCCCAGGTTTAAGGTGTAATTGCTTTCTGTCATTGGAGGCGTTTTTGGCTTGGTGTGTTGTAAACCCAACGGAGAGATGGTCTGTAGCCGTCCGTGTTTCTTGTCTGCGATCCTAAAAGCATCCTGCCGCCTCTGGCCGTTCCCGCTTGTGCTGCTGGGCAGTTTTTGAGGCAGACCCAGCAGGCTGAAGCCGTGGTCCGAGTCTGAGTGTGGAATATGAACCCATAACGCTGGGCATGGGCTTTTAACATAGGAAGTTAGAAGACATTTTTGTGGTGAGAGGACACTTAGGAGAGCCCAGATACATAACCCCTGCTCTGCCATGGAGCTGGAAACTGGGGGCACTTTTAATTTCCCTCTCGGTGGCCAGCAGTACACAGCTGAAATGCCACAGTCCACACTTAAAGAGTATTCTTGGGGTTTGTTTTTTTTTTTTTTGGTCCCCTCTTCATTCATCTTTCTTTTAGGAACACTTTATTTTAAATTGATTTTGTTATTAGTGGATCTGCTCAGAGGCAGTGCACCTGTTACGTGTATTGAGAACCTGACTCCTGACTTTAGCGGGAGCAAGTGACAATGTTTTAAATTAAGCTGTCCTCCCTGCAACTATCCTTCTTTCCTTTATCTCCCCACCCAGTCATAAATAACCAGGCAGCAGAAGGCAGGTAGTGTTATAAATTGTCAGGCTACACAATTGCCTCATGTTCTGCATTCTGTTCTCTTTCCCCACTATCATCCATTTTAAACTAAAAGTTCATCCATTTGTGGTTCTGCTATGAGAGGATGTCACATAAATTGATATTGTAGTGTTTAAAAAATATTAAAGAATACAAATATATACCAATACCTTGATAATGCTCAGCAACCAAAAAACCTACTGCTAACTGGAGAGTAGTGCTTTATTACTGTCATTTAAAGACCACAGGGAGTGAAGTATAATATGGGGAAGAGTGATTATCACTCATAGTCTCTCATTTAAAAAGATGAGTGCTGGGTTCACTCGCCACAGTGGCCCATGATCTATTAGCCCTCTGTTTCCTTATACAGTAGGTGTCCTTCTAATAAAGAGCTCGCTCTTTGCTTCTAAAATGTTAGTGTATCATCCATCCCGGGTCTTCATGGTGGTTCTACTAAACAGTTGCAGGCAGGAATTGTCATGGGATATGGCCCTCTTGCTTTCCTAAATGCTCAGCCAGAAACGCATGGGACAGTATCTGCCAGGCCGTCGAGGCAGCTGGCAGGGGCAGCATCCTTGGCCGGCCCCGTCTTGGTTTTTAGTTTGTGCTCCCTTTCCATTTTTTTTATCGTGGCATTTCAGCCTGCCTCGCTCTTTCCAACTCCCCCTGGGCCGCCGCTTTGCTGTATTCCCAGAGGTGCTAGAACAAGTGGAACGTGTTTTGCATTGCAGTTGCTTTCTTAAACATGGCTTCACCGTCATGTAGCATACGTGGATTTAGGTCCGAGTTGCAGAAGTGTGTTCACACTCGTGCCTAGAGTTTGTTCCCTGCGCTGGGGCTGGGAGGCGAGTGTGACCTTCGAGGGGCACGGCTCCCCACGCCACTCCAGACTGCCACGTGCGCGTAAAAAGGACTAATCCCAGTCCCTCACAGCAACCCTAAGTTTCATCTTTCTTTATTAAAAAACATGAGGGTCTGCTTCAGTGCAGCTCAGACCTCTTGAAAGAAAGAGACAGAACAACACCTACCCCTGTCAGAAAACTTTCCACACTTTTACTGTCCAGACTGACTGGCACTTTTCATTCATGTATCAGTAAGTGTAAGACCAAAAATGAGGTCAGAACCTGCTGTCAACTGTCCACTGTTTGCCCTTTCCTTGACACAGCAAATGCACGTGTGAGCCAGCTTGTAAGGGATGGGGATGTAAGGAGGGAAGGTGGCTGGAGGTTTTTTGAGTTTTGTTTGTTTGTTTGTTTGTTGGGGTTTTTTTGTTTTTTTTTTTTTTTTAATTACTAGCAGCTTCTAAAATGTCTAGTCATGCATTAGGAAACAAAAACTTCTTATCTGTGCTACCAATTTCTTTGTAGATTTGTCTGAATGTTTCCCATTTTGGATAACCTTCAGGCATTACGCAGAACCCCACAGACCGTATCCTGCCATCGGTTTTAGACCTGAACTCCACTCCCATTGCCACTGAAATTTAGATGGAGGGGAGTGGTTTGCATAAAAAGAGATGCCACAATATGGTCTGACACAATATGGTCCGTGATCTTGTTTTAACAAATCAGGCTGACTTGCCAGATGGGTTTCTGCTGTTGAGAGCAGACAATGCAACACTTGTTCTGTCTGGTTTTTGGAACTCCGGGGATGGAGACCAAAAGTGCTGTCATTGAAAGTAGTCCAGCATTGGTCAAATTCCCCTGCCTTTTCACTCTTCTGAAAATCTTTAGAACCGTGTTTTTGACAGTGAACACTTTTGCATAAATATTTTGTTATGCAAACTTGAGAATAAAAAAGAAAAAAAGAAATCTGCTTCTATATATTTGAGCCAAGCTTTCAGGATATCTTTTGTGCCGTACTTTTTGTGCAGTGCTCATCTCAAAAAATTTTACAGAGCTGTTGATAAGGAGAACTGTAATACAGTGCTGCTGCTCTACAAACTAATAACATCTGAGAGAGCATGATCAGTTGGGCAGCATGACACTTCTCATGTTTCTCTTTTTTTCTTATGATTTCAGCCTTCAGAAGTGACAGAAATAGTCACTAATAAAACCAGTAATTATATTTGTGCTGCCAACTTCCAGGAGAATACAAGACTATTTAAATAGATGCTCTGATTCCATGTAAGGATTCACTGGCCATGAGATATGAATACCAGAATGACAGCAATGATGTATTCCAGGCTGGAGGCTAATCAGGAGATTAATATGTGTTTGTGCAGTTCAGTGTTAGTCTTGCTAGTTAAGCTGACTAGCAACAGATATAGACGGGGTAGGGCAAAGATTTATTATCCACTACAACAAATCAATCTATAAATAAACATGTGACAGAATAAGTCTGGGGAAACTGATTTTTTTGAGAGAGACAAGGATGTCTTACTCTATCCAAAACTGGAGGCAGTCGCACTAATGAGTGGGAGATGATTGTGGTAGATCAGAAACAGGGATGGGAGTTTAGTAATCCTTGTATACTCTGTTTCTTGCTTGCAAGTAGGAAGCTTTCTAAGACGGGGGACTCGGTGGTAAAATGTGAGTTGGACCTGGTAAGTGATGCTAAGGGTGGATCTGGCAGCAGCATGGGATGAGCCTCACATGTAATTTGGGGGTGGAAGAGGAGCTGTGAGTGAAATATAATTACGGCTTGCCTGGCTGGTAATGCTGCCTTGAAGTTGCTCTCCTCCCTGTATTGTGAAGACATTTTCAGTGCAGCTGGAAATGCTGTTGCTAACCAACACACAAATGTGAACGCTAAGAATATCAAATCACTGGCATTTTTAAAGAGAAAATGTAAAGGCTCTTCATCTGGAAGATATTTGTACTTGCCAATAGCTTCTGACAGTGATAAACTTGTGGGTAGTATCATTTCACAAACAAGAGGTTAAAAATTCCAAAGGATTCCTCCAAACACGAACCCAGGGTGTTTTTGAGGTTCCTGGCAGTGAAGAGTTCTATCCCGGCCTGCCTTGCCATCCAAAGATGGACTTGTTCATTTCATTGCAGATCTTCCTTTTCCTTTCCTGCTGCCTAGGAATGAGGAGGGGAAAAAAAGAAAATTAGAAGTGGTTATATTTCAGGAAAATACATCTTGCTTATGAATAGAGTAATTGCTGTACCAGCCTTAACGATGCACCTAGTCAAGCATCCGTAATAAGCTCCTGACACTCTGCTTCATTTGTGCCAGATGACAGCCCAACACAGGCACTGGAAATTAAAGATGCCCTTGAAAGCTGGACCTCTGACGAGTGGCATTTCACCTGCGTGTTCTGCCAAACGATCGTGCTGTGCTGGGGCCACCTCTGCAGAGAGGAACTGACTTCTTGCTACCCTGCTAGTCTTCAGTGTCACCTCTCCCCTCATGACTTACGGAAACTCATCCTGTGTTACCAAAAGAGGAATAAAGGAGGAGACTATTGCGGTATATGGCCATCTGAAGAGCAATTGGAGAGATATGCATTCCTTTCTTTAGTGTTGTTTTTAAGTCCACATTCTTTTAAGGGACAGAAAACTCTCAAGGTTCCCCCAAATCATCCTTGAAACTGTTCAAACATGTTTTTCTGAGAGTCTAAGAATTAACTAGGATCAAACTAGGTTTGGCTTGAAGTATTACTTAACTCAGTCAGAACAGCTTCTTTTTGCACGTGTTCCCTTGTGCCAATCAGAGCAACGTATATGTAAAAGCAGCCAGAACACAGATAGACGTGCCCACCTAACAACGATACAATCCTGTTTCCTACCAGGCTTATTTCAGATGTACCTTTTCTTGTTAATCTCTAATCATCAGTGCCTCATCCTTTGACCCTTTGGCTTCGCTGGCAGCTTGTGTCGGCCGAGCGTTGAGGCCAGCAGCTCGCCTTGGGCTCCTGTGCCGCACTTGGGCTTCCTACTGCCTCCGCTCATCCCCGCCGCCCCTTCTCCCCTTCAGCCGGTGCAGTTCAACCCGCTTCCCTCCTCCTCCCGGCAGGACCGCAGCGCTCGCCGCACCCAGGTCGGAACGGCGATCCGGGACAGCGCCGCAGTGCCTGTAGCGAGCTAAACCAAGCGGTCTTTCCCCAAACGTCTGCCGCGGCAGCCTGCCTGCCTGTTTGCTAGGCGAGCCGCTTTGTGAGCCGGCCAGCGCCGAGCCAGGCGGGCTGGGTGGGAGCGCTCCTCGGCGTGGGAATGGCCGCTTAGGCACCCGGCAAGGGGAATATCCGTGCCCTGATCGCCGTTCATTAGGATTTCTTAATTCTCCCTCTTCCTTCAGCTAGGCTCTTGCATCATTGAAGGGCATTTTTAGGTATCTGTCTAATGCCAAGCTGCCATTTGATTTTTTTTTTTTTTCTGTTTTTTTTTCTTCTTTTTCGAAGCAATCTTTTCTGTTTGGGGTGAAAACAAGCTGTGCTCAAGCACTGCTTCACGTCTAAAAATAAAAGTTGGCTTTCTAAGTGCACAGCACACTCCATCTCTTTCTGCCTCTCCGTCTCCCCCTGCTTCCCTCTCTCTGCTTGCTTCTTTCTGCTGGAGAGACCGGGAGGGGGGCATTCTTGGCAACTGCCAAAGATGGATCCTAAGTGGTGCACAAGCGCACACATAGCAATTTGGCACACAGCAGGGGCTGGGGGCGGGAGGCATTTTGGATTTGTCAGCTCATCGGCACAGCTAGGTTCTTGTCAAGCAGCAGAAGTTGCACAAGTCCCTGGTGGCTGAGATGCAATCGGCGAAGCTGTGTTGGTCTGGAAAAGCAAAGATGTGAGGCCACAGGATCATTTCTCTCCCCATGCTGCATCACAATTTACAAATCGGGTCGCAATCCGGTGTTACCTCCTCCACACCCATTCTCTTTCTTCTCTTGTGTGCCCCAAATCTTATCAGCTTTGATATCGATTCTCTGCCTGTGTATCTTCATTTCCCTGCCTTCACGTATCAGCAATTCTGTTAATTGTGATTCTGTGATATTAATTGCTAGGAAATTTTAGAGATCTTACTGTGGTCAGCACAAGCTTGTGCCTGGGAAAGTTTTTGTCAAGCACAGGGCTTTCCAAATGGTGATATATCTACCATGGGAGTTACATGAGCTGCTGCGAAGCAGTACCCAATGCAGGGCTGAACCAGGAATTGCCTTTGACGATAATGCTGCTGCCATTGACGCTGCATGGATGACCTGTCAAAAAATATATAAAACTTAAAAGTGTATTGCGTTCCTGCTCTAGGATCTGAATATACACTGCATAGCACGATATGAATTTTCTCTGATGAGATGCCTTACACTTCCCCGAAATCCTTTTCTGACTTAGAATATTTTTTCACTGTATTTTTTTCACGACTCGGAGACACCTATTCTATTTGAGCTTGCAAGCAAAAAGTATTGGAGCTTTTTACCTCTGTGCTGTTTGGGAGATGTGCTTTCATCTGCAGGAAAAATACACAGTGTAGTTTTGAACATACCTGTCTTCCTTCCATGACTCTCTCAGTTGCTTCTATTCATGCTATATAAATTTCTTTAAGATATCTCAGTAACAGGCCCATGTAACTATGTGATTAAGTTCTTGCCTTGACCTCCGCTGCTGTAGGAGATGTTGAATGCTAATGAAAGGAGCATGAGGATGCTGACAGATCCCTGCTTTTGTTTGTTCACAACTTCTACCCCCGGTGCAGCACTGCACTCCGATATAGTGAGGGGCTGCTTCACTGAGAGTAGGTGCAGCAAAGTCCTGAGGAGTTATTTTAGAAACCATTAAGCCAATCTGTCACATAAGGCTTGGCCTGGAATTAATTTTGTGCTAACCTGATGATCAATCCAGCCTTCCCCAGAGTGGTAGAGATGGCATAATTACAGACTTCCTTAGGAATGGAGCTAGGACGTTCTGGAAATCTCGCTTCAGGACTCGAGCAGTTCAGAGGAGCTGCTTCTCAGCCTTATCTCCCACAACACAGCCCTGCACATCACACACACCATTCTGCACGCCGGATCGAGATCTGTGTGTATTGCTATTTTTCAGATGAACTGATATACTTAAAAAAAATGAAACAGAACAAAAACTTGATGATTATTAGTAACCAAAGATGAGAATGGATCCGTGTGCATCAAAACATTCGAATTTTTGTTTGGGTTATTAAAGGGTGGCTGACAGAGTTCAAAAAGAAGCCTCTAGTCTAGTGATTAAGGCATTCTGCCACGTTGAAGTCCTGTTGCAGAAATATGTGAATGTTCCCTTGTGTACATGGACTGGCTGGAAACTTGTGTATTGCTTTTGCCTTATAAATAAGAATCTATCCTATCTATTCTATTAAAATAGCAGCAATTTGAAATTGCAGACATCGGCCTCAGAGTGCTTTGTAGCTGTATCTTCATGGGTAGAGCCTTTTGTTGGGTTCGGTTCCCTTTAGACAGAGAAGGGAACCTAACTTATTTTTTTCATATACTGGGTCACAGATCTAACCACCAGGTGTTGTGGCAAAAAAAAAAAGGGGGGGGAAGAGAGACATAAGATGTTACCTTGGTTGGCCTAATCTTCAATATAAACCACAGTCACAGCTGTTTAGTACTGCTGCGAAGTACAACTGAGTACACCCCGTTACAGATATTTGGAACAGTTGTAGTGAAAACTGGAGGCACCTCCACAGCAGGGCAGAAGCCAAGTGTGGCTTTTGAGTGTCCAGCTGTTGTGGATCTGATTGTATCTATTTTTGTCCTCTCATATCCTTGGGTGCACGTTTCAAAGTACAGGGGTTGGAGGGGCTGGACTCAAAAGTGCTTTTCCTCTCGGTATTGTAATATTGATTCTTCTGATAGCGTATAGCAAGCTAGGTCAACAACATCATGGGAGACTATACACTCACTAGAGAATCCGTGATACCGTTAAAAAAATCAACATATACATGAGAAAACTCGACAGGAGGGTAAAACCTCTTGTGGGAATTGCATACAGGCACATCCAGGTCCAACACTAGCCTGATGCCAGAGACTGAGCAGCTTGTTTCATGTTGTAAGAGCTTGCACAATATTGAGTGATGATACCAGCTGTGCTCAGGTTCTTGAATTACAGCTAGATGGTGGCCAGGAGGGGACACACCATGCCTGCAGGAATGGTTGGCTTGCTGTTAGACTGAAAAGCAGAGGGCTGGAAGCTGAGACTGAAAAAGAAACAAGTAGTTTCCTCAATCTCTCTATTGTTCATTATAACTCTCTTGGAGAATATCGCTTTGCACGTCAAATTTTTGTTCTGATATGCTTACCTTCTAAATGGCATATGCTGACGTATTGTCCCATATATAATACAAGCTTAAAGCAGAGAGTTAAGTCCCAATACGCTCAGAGGTGAGATAGTCTCTTACCTGCACTCGAGCTTTGCAGCTGGATTTGGTCTTTACTCGATCTTGAATTATTTGCAGTGAGAAGTCTAGCCAAGGACACACATTTCCTGAAATGGGTATGCAACCCATGCCTCAGCCACAAACATCCCTCGCTACGCTGATGTCTGGTGCTTTCCTCTTTTAAGGAAAGCCATAATTTTCTTCCTCGGTAAGCTTAATGCCTTTGACAGAAACTGAACAAAGCAAAGAATAATGAAAGTTGCTTGTTTATATAGGTGGCTGTACACGGTCACTTGACAGATTGTGTCACATCAGAACAAAGCAGGCTTCCTATGTTCCAGTTTGGTGTGTACTATACTGGTTGGAAGAAGTGGATCTGAATCCACATTCCTTAAGAGAAATGTTCCTTTCTCTAGTGGGCTAAATTATGTAGCTTTCATCACCTGACATCTTTTCTCTGAAAGGCTGTAAAATACAAAGGGAATTTTCCAAATCTATCAGTAAAGCTATTTGAAAGGTTTAAATGTTAAATATTTGTTTTAAAGATTTAGTCTAAAGATAGATGTTCTGGCTAAACTGAAACTCTTTTTTAAAGTGAATGACATGAATGGTTAGTCAGGGAATGAGTAGAGAGCATTTGGCTATGGCGGTCTGGCGAGCCCATCTTGATTCCGTTGGGAAAACAAACAATGCAGCTAGTAGGGAAGGAGAGGACCTGCCAGGATCTTGGCCTGATCTATATGTTACAAGAGAGACTTGGCTGTGGAAATTAAGTTTCTTTTCCCCGGGGATCAAAGAGGTTACTCAGAGGATGCAAGGGGAATGTAGGAATTCAGCTGTGTCACACTTTCTCTCTAATTTAGCTGTCTAGGGAGCCTCCCACGTTTTGCAGAAGTGGAAGCATCCAGTTTCATTTTACCTTTTTCAGACTGCAGCAGCTTTCTTCTTCAGTAGCTGAGGTCTCTCTACTTTCGCTTTGGCTGTTTGTCCCTTTAATTCTCCTACAGTTTCACACATGCTTCTGGTGTATTTTTAAATTTTAGCTTATAATCACATTTTTTTAAAAGGCACCATCTGGTCCCTGACGTGGTTTAAAATAACAATCCAGCCAGCACGAAGCCAGCAGAGAGACTTTACACCTTTCACAACCCAGTATGAGAGTTTCCCTACCTATATTTCTCCACAAACCCTGCCACCATCGGGTCCCATTCCCTCCAGATAGGTCTTGCAGAAAGAAGGGCCTTGCAGCTCTTGCTCTCAATCCCTTTCATCTTGAATGTAGTCAGTTTATGGCAACAAAATGGATGCATCAAAGAAGCTTACAGCTAGGACTGTGGAAGATCTGCTGTAAACCGCTCAGTCGGATAATTTGGAGTTGGAGCTCACGTTCGTATTTAAGCTGCCCTCTGGTGCTTATTGCTGCTGCAGTGCATGCCTTCTTCACATCCCCTGGTGCCTGGAGACCCCCGCGATATCCAGGGAGCAGAGGAAAACAAGTGCTGCAAGAACCCCTTACGAAAAAACAAAGGGCGGGGAAAAAAAAAAAAGTTAAAAAAAAAAAAGTGGCCCGATTCTGTGGGTGTTTTATTTTAAGCAGGTTGTTAACCTGCTATGTTATCACTGCAGGTTATGCTGGGCACGGAAGATTTTCTTGATTTTGTTTTTTATAAGTCACTTCTAGGACTAGCTTATTTTACCTTCTTGCTGTATGCAACAGCACTGTCTGTCATGGTGCTTCCCCA
>NW_010548214.1:122534-122880 GCF_000687285.1 Phaethon lepturus
GTAGTGCGGTCGGGCCACCAGCCCCCACGGCATGTCCGAGGCTCAGCCTGGCGTTTCTCCTCCGGCTGTTGGAGGACCTGAGGTAGCGGAAAGAGTAAACACGAACATATTCTTTCCTATCTGCTGCCAGCAATTTTGGAAGGACCAAAACCCCTGCTGGAGAGAAAAGCAGGCTAATGTGATGAACGGGGAAGGACCGTGTGGGGCTCTGGGACTTCTGTGAGGGTTATCCGTCTGGTGGGATAGTCACTCTTCTTTTTTTTGGGGGTTTTCATTTTAACTAAGGGCTGGACTGGACAAGATTTCCCCTAGAGGCTGCCCTGCGCCTGGACCACGCTCCCGTCCT
>NW_010548215.1:0-5505 GCF_000687285.1 Phaethon lepturus
CCAGTTTCTCCAGGAGAATGCTGTGGGAAAGGGTGACAAAGGCTTTACTAAAGTTTACGTAGACAACATCCACAGACTTTCCCTCATCCACTAAGTAAGTCTCCTTGTCATAGAAGGAGATTGGGTTGGTCAAGGAGGACCTGCCTTTCATAAAGCCATGCTGTCCTGTCCTTTGGCCCTTCTAATTTTCTCCCTGCATAACCTCATGACATCCTTGTCGTCCTCCTGAGTGGTCTGCCCCTTCTTCCAAAGGTCATAAACTCGCCTTTTTTCCCTGAGTTCCAGCCAAAGCTCTCTGTTCAGCCAGGCTGGTCTTCTTCCCTGCCGGCTCATCTTTCAGCACATGGGGACAGCCTGCTCCTGCGCCTTCAAGTTTTTATTCTTGAAGGATGTCCAGCCCTCCTGGACTCCTCTGCCCTTCAGGACTGCCTCCCAAGGGACTCTGTCAACCAGCCTCCTAAACAGGCCAAAGTCTGACCTCTGGAAGTCCAAGGCAGCATTCACTGACCCCCCTCCTTACTTCACCATGAATTGAAAACTCTATCACTTTGTTCAGTTGTGTTAGGCTGACCTAAAGAGTCCTTTTTTTAGTCCCTTTCCTAGGAGTGCCTAGTTGGTAAGTTCACTGAATATTTAGTTGGCTGAAAAAAGAAGATGGAAATATGTGAGGAGTCAGCTAGATCAGATTAATTTAATTTGTGTTGTTTCCTTTTGCAGATACATTCAAAATATAGTTATGTACATAACGGAACAGAGCACTCATATTAAAGCAAGCAGAATTTAGTGTAATTTAATGTAATTACTAAATAGGCACACATGCTCTTTGCTACATAGGCAGTATGGTGAAGATTTTTCTAGTGACTCATAATTTTGAGAACTTCTATGTTTGATGCCAGCATGGAAGACTTTTAAAGGGCCTTATTTAAAAAAATCTGCACAAACACTGAAGATTTAGTTCTTTTGTTCCTGGTATATTTGCTTAGCTGATATTTTCTGGTTGAGCTTTCTAATGCTGCATCTGATACTCTCGTGTAGACTGGCAAATTTATATCTGTTTCGGTAACTATTTGTCTTACTTTTAAAAAAGATTTTTAAATATAAAACATAGTTAGCCTGGAAAAAATCAAAACTTAAACTACTACTTTTATATCTCTTAAAAAACCTGAGATAATTTAGGTATTTCATCTTTTTTAAAAAACCCAATAAGCTAAACTGCAAGTTCATTAATAACTGTATTATATGGCAGCCTAAAGATGACATTGCTATATATACTTAAGCTATTCAGCTGCTGCATTAAGTACGTTAGCTTCAAAATGGAAGATTATACGCAACAGGGCTTGGCAATATGCAATTATGTCTTCTTTTACATGATCATCAATCTAAGAAAAGGTTATGTGCATATATGTAAAACTCGTAATTACATATTGTAGGTGGCATCTTTGTAAACCCAAATTTAACATAGAAAATTCTAGGACCAATGAATACCACGTTCCAAACTTTCTCCTGAAACCATATTATTTGGGTAAACAAAGTACTCAGAAGGCAGTTAAGTAACTCTTAAAGGTTGCTATTGCTCTTAACCAGGAACACCTCAAAGCCCTAGTGTAGGTTACTTTCTGCTTTCAAGATCCTTGAGTAATCGGCCTTCTGTAATACCCTTTGTAGATTTAAGAGAAAACATTACCCAGAGAGAGGGACAAGGGGAGCATGTGTAAATCCCTTTTTTAGCTGATAATTTTGTAGAAGCTCTTATTTCAAACCCTTGGAAAAACATAGGAGGAAACTTTGGGTCTAGGCTTCTGGTGTTAGACTGAGATTTTGGTATCATTATGATTTCAGAAAAATTTGCTTTTGGTGTGTTATGTTCTTGTAGTTTGTTCTGGCTGGCTGATGGTCTAGATGTACATAATCCGGGTCCCGAGGATGAGTTCAACTGAGCTTTTGAGACTTTCCCAGCTTTACATACCCATGACTTCTGAGGATATGTTTGCATTCCTTTGTTTTAAACTTTTGACAAGCAGTACAAAGGAAGAATGCTCAGAACTTCTCCACATCGATGGTTGTTGCTCCTTCCCTAACCGAATCTCCCCTTAACATTCACAGGTACACACTGGTGGATATTTTGCGCGCCATTCTTCTTTCGTTAGAAGCCATGATAGAAGACCCTGAGCTTCAAGTGAATGGATTTGTTTTGATTATAGACTGGAGTAACTTCACCTTCAAGCAGGCCTCCAAGCTCACACCAAGCATGCTTAGATTAGCCATAGAGGGCCTTCAGGTAACTCTTTCTTTCTTCTCCTGATTATCCTTTGTTTTGCAGTTCATTGCAAATCTAATGGCTAAAAGAACCCAAACAAAACAAAAGTCCAAGAACTTCTGAATAGCAAGGCTGTTAACACCTTAAGGTATGGGTGGACAGATGAGCTTCAGTGGCAGGAGCTAACGTGTGAGCTCAGTCAGCTTGAAGTAACTCCTGGTGTGTAGGCTCCTTTGCCATAAATCAGAGGTAACTTTTCTGTCTTTATTTCGAAGTGTCTGGCTTCCTGTAAATTCAGACTGTAGCTTTGGCAGCAGCAAGTTAGAAGTAATCAGTTTACCTTGTTGTTTTGCACAGAGCTAATGAAATATGGGGTGCTGCTGCCATGCCAGTTTTGGGTTTTTTTGGTTTTTTTTTGGTTTTTTTTTTTGATTCCATTGGAGACAGGCTTTACATCATTTGATCTGAAAAGTGTGGGGCACTGTGATTAGACAGTTAGCTGGGACTATTTACTTACTGAAAGTTCAGCATGTGCTTGGTGCTTTTACTGGGTCAGGATTAATTTGAGCAGCAACTTCTGGGGCTGAGTATGCAGTGATTTAAATTTCTTTCTGATCATTGTAAATGCACTTTACATGGCACAGGCACATTGGTGGAAAGGATACTACATAACTCTTGGCTGTCTTCTATGATCTTTAATGCTTATTAAAATGAAAAACTAGAATCTGTAAAGTAGTTGTTTGCTGTGGACTCTTGAGTTGCTGTGTTAAGAATACCAGTAATTCAGTCTTGTGGCAGTGTGCCTTGGTTTTACAAAGACATACATTCCTTTTCTGTGATGTTTTCATCATTTATACATTTTTATTACTCATAAAACAAAGTAACAGCCTTATCTTTGAACTTTCTTCACTTTGATATTGCTATTTTTGAAGAAAATTGTGTAGTAGTAGTCTGGAGTTTTGATCTAAATCTTGAAATAGGTTAACCAGTGTTCAGCATGCTGTTGCACACAGAAGGGTAGTGACAGTCATGAGACAAAGATCTCAATTTTCATTTTGTTGTGTTTCCTTATGCAACAATGTGATTCCATGGTCTTGAGAACTACATTAGAAGGCAGCAGTGAGATCTGGACTGTAATAGTGCTGTATTCCCTTTTATTGCTTTCAAAGTTGTTTTCTTTTTTGTGCTGTTTTTCAAAGTTAGCCATTGTTTTCTTGTTTAGAACATGGATAAATGCTTTAGTAGTCTTTGTTTTTAAATGGTAGTGTTTCTTCTTGGACATTAATCAGAGGTGGCTATTTTGAGGAGAGCTGTAGTGGGCAATTGCATTTGAAAATATGATGGGTGATCTACCAAACTTCAGCTGAACTCTCTGTGTTCTGCCATTGGTTGGTACATTACTGAGTTGAGGTGAAGTCCATTGGCTTAATTTACCCATGCCTCCAGCTTTGTACATTCAAATATCCCAAGTCTGATGACGACCAGCACCCAGGGCATCATTTTGTGTTCACCGTCTTCAGTCCTGTTGACTCCAGGGATGTACAACTGTGCATGAAATGCTCCAGAAAAGGGAATGAGAAGGCACTGAAATGGCAAATGTGAAATAAAACTCTTCCAATGCTCGAGGAATCTGTCATATCGGTGACAGGTGTTGTTATCTGTAAGCAGCAACTTTTACAAGGCCTTTTAGCACAAGTATTTTGAAGAATTCAATTAGTTGGGCTCTTGTAATAGACCATTCAATTTTCTGTGGAGAACCACTGAGGGTATGAAGGCTAACATTCTTATACTAGCAAAATTGACTGACTCTCTAGTGATGTTTTCCCGGTAGTTATACTTACTTGGGGGCTTGTTTATATTTTTTTTTTCTTTTTCTTAGACTTTTTTTGTGTAAAGAAATATTAGAATCAATGCAAAGGGCTAAAGACAACTGTATTGAGCATCTTGGAGAACCTCACTTCAAAAACAATCTCAATCAGGAAGGAAATAAGAGGAAAGCATGGTGGAAAGGCGGTGCAGAGAGATCCTGGTCGCCTTCTTGCAAAATTTCATGCCTGAAATGTTACATTCCCTTACCCTCAACAGGGACTGCCTTTTCTTTTATTTTGAACAAAAATGCACAGTGGAAACATCATTCTGAATCATGTTGAAGTAAAAAGTGCTTAGTCAGGTGGCATGAAAAAGAACAAGAAAACTCTCACACACTATTATTTATGATTTTTGTAAATACTCTCTGTTTAATCAGAGAAATGGAATTTACTTTAGCTTATAAGATTTAACAGGGCTCAAGATGCCAAACTTTACCATTTGGGGAACTTAAATATTAGTGTTACTTGGGTGTAAAGGGACAGTGGAAGTGGGATTAGTGACCACCGGATTGGATGTTAACCAAATCCCTTTGCCTCCTGAATGAAATCTACTAAATCTGCATTATATTTGCTTAGCTTCCATGGTAAGCAGAATATTGAATGTGGCACGTACCAAAGTGAGTTGATCACAAGCTATGGCATTTCTGGGCTCTTCAAAACTGCTTATTTTTTAGGAAATTGCATTTGAAAATAAGTAAATATATACAGTTTTCTAGTGAATATAAATTCTGTTATACACTTTGTCTGCATATGTATGTTAAATGGGAGCATGAAAAGAATCATACCCCTAACTGACTTGTATACATCAGAAAAACCTCCTAGGTTGTTATTTTCAGGAAAAGACCCTTTTGGATGTGGAATTTTTAATGTTAAAGGACAGTGACTATCTGTAAACAGATGTGAATTTCAGCATACCCATCCCAACAGTGCTGTACCAACCAGTTGGTGTGGTGTAGATCAGTGCTGATTTTTAGAACAAATGGTTTGGCTAGCCAAAATACTCTGTTTTCTGAGAAGTGTCTGTCTGGATTATGTGCCTAGGTTTTGGCTCAGAGCTGTGAAACCTTAGCAGAAGGAAAACATTCTTTGAGAGGTGAGACCAAAAGCCATGCCCTGACTTCCTCACCTTGTGCTGGCTCTCCCCAGCACATTCAATGCACAGTTGTCTGTGAATCCCAGTGTTTTAGGTACTCACTTCTCCCCATTCATTGCTTTCTGTAGCTGAGCACTGAATTTGGGCTTGTGAGGGAGCTCATGTGACTCAGCAGCTGGGTTCCTGAAAGCAAGGGAGTGTTATGGCCTTCTGTGCTGCAGCACCCAAGTGCCTTGAATAAGTCCCTTTAAAAAACTTTGAAAAACTTTACAAAATTTTGACTCTTT